>NC_056735.1:1883264417-1883504417 GCF_019279795.1 Protopterus annectens
CACTATAAAGACACTAATATCTACCAACTGACCCTGACCCTAACCCTAACCCTAAGGTCCGTCACTATCGCACACTCACCTGACCCGCGCCCTAACCCTAACTCACATAAACCGCCTAACCCCAATATTTGTCACTATTGCATACATGCCTAACCTGCCCTAACCCTAACTCACTTAAACCGCTAACCCTAACATAAAACCAACACACTTACCTGAACCCAACGCATGACCTAACACCACAGGGCTAACAATAGCAAAGCCACAATGATGTCAGTATGTCCATTTTGTGTTTTCAGGATTTTGAGTTTCAGGATTTTGGGTTTTCGGGATTTTGAATTTTCAGGCTTTTGGTTTCAGGATTTTGATTTTCAAGCTTATAGTGTTTCAGGCTTCTGATAGGGAACCATATATATATATATATATATATATATATATATATATATATATACATAAATATATATATAATATGTATAAACACACACACACATATGTAACAGATATATGTTATATATGTATATATGAATATAAATATACAACATAGATATATGAGTATATAGATTTAAAAACCTGTGTGTTACATGATATATTTTTCTACATACAAGATCTCATGAAGGTTAATCACATTCACAGTGTCTATATATGAATGTACTGGATATGTAACAATATGATTTTCTTTCAGCAGGCCTGAAACACTCATTCTTGACATGGTCTTTAAAACGTGGTAAGGAAGATAAATAAAACAAATACTAGAAATCCAGAAGATGTTGTTTTATCAAAGCATCAGATTTCTTCTATTACTTTGACAACTGATTTCCAGTTCAATACAATGGAGTAAAACAGTTTTAAGGTTCTGAGTGCAGCTTACACATTGCTGTGTACTTACTATGGAACCACGTAGAGCCCATGTGCTATTGTGTTTTGCAGTAGACCCATGGATGTCTGTCCGTGTTTGTGCTGCTCGAATAAATGTCAGCAAAAATATTAAATGACTGGAATTTGCTTTGGTGTGGAATCAGTTTTAATACACAGTACCCTTGATGCATAAAGGAAAAAAAGCAGGTCAGATAATTAATGTATTATCTATGGATCAGTTCTTGGAAATTAATATATATTTGTGGAAGCTTCCAACTGCACATTTCAACCCCCCACTTCTTTATGTGTAGAGTGATGTCCTACTGCTCATATGTACAACCCAAAAAGGAACGAGAGTGTCAAAGTGCAGTGTACTGCAGTAACAGTTTTATTAACAAATGTAGCCAAATGAATGGTGTAGAAGCATTAAAAACAAAACATGAACAGCTAACAAGGAATTTTTTCACTGTCACTATGGTGGCATGGTGAATCCTAAACCACTGAATGCAATAATTACAATACAAACATATCAATGTCATCAAATGCAATAACTATGGAACTAGCACATCCAGACTTACTAAGTAAATAGTGAAATTCATTCCCATTGCAACACATATGAGACAAAGCCATTAGGTAGTTATTAGGTGTGCAGTACTGGGGACCACTGAAGAGCCTAGTGCAAATGTCCCCAAGCACTGTCTGGGTAAGTGATTTGTTCAAGTTCACATAGCACACCCTGTACCACAGCTCACAGCCTTAACCCCTGCACCAACTGCTAAAGTAATGTGGCAGTGTGGACAGACTAGGTTCATAGGTAATTAGGTATGCAGTCCAGGAGCACATTAAGGAATCAAACCCTGCACCACAGGAAGTATCTCAGTAACAGCTCAAAGCCTTAATCATCTACATTAACTGCCAGATTATCCATTACTTTAATATATAAACTCAGAAGCTATGCCACCATGGATAAAGGGCAAATAATACAAAACAACAACAGCAAATATAGATGCATAATTTTTGTTCTTCATGTTCTGTATTCCAAAGTAGAAAATGGTATTACTGAAACGCAACAGCAAGTCAATAAAGCCACCCAAAAGTAAAACTGCTGTCTCTCATATGCCGATTCAATATAACGCAAAGGAAAACGTGACAATGAAGTTCAAATGAAAGTCCTCCACTAACTAGAGTAATAACGAGGGTACTTGTTATTACCATTTGATGGACATGGTCCGTTAATAATAAAATTGCAACAAACCCACATATTCTCATGCAGATAAATGAGTGAGGTGATACTTAACAGCCAGAATTCATACTTTTTTATTGCCTGTGGTAGCTGTTTCAGAGTCTTAGACAGCCCTAGCACAATGCTTACTTTGAAGAGGTGGAGCATCAAGGTGGGCTTTCTCTCTGGCCTACTGCAAATGTTAAAGAGGCATTTGAAGGAAGAGGCTTATGATAACTAGCCATGTGCTCTCTCCTGGAAATGTCTGCAGTGAGTATTTTACACTCTTCACTGATTCTACACTGATTCACTGAATCACTCAGCTGTGTACATCCTTGTCACCAGATGTGTTAGTTAACTCAACCAAAAGTTAATATTCATCCATTACTTTCACCTGGTGAGATCACGTTGCAGGCAAATGCTAGGGAGATCAGAAGAAAGGTAGTTTTGGGGGGGGGTTCTGCATATATGCATGTGTATGGCTGCATCCACGTGCACATGTGTGTGTGTGTGTGTGTGTGTGTGTGTGTGTGTGTGTGTGTGTGTGTGTGTGTGTGTGTGTGTGTGGCTGTTGGGGAATGAATGAGGTGATGCTTGGGCTAATCTGATGCACCAGCCATCAAAGGTGTTTACAGCAGGTCTATATCAGTTTATCGAAAACTTTTTTCATCGTGCACCTTTTCATTGAACCCTATTCATCGAGCCACTTTTCAGTTAACCATTAAATCAGCAAAACTTTTTTTCCAGGGAAAGGAGAAAGGAGGCCATTGTTACACATTTGCCCTTTTCCCCAATGTAGTGTGAACTCGTAGTTGGTATATATAATTAGTGGGTCTGTGCGGGGGCACAGCCTCTGACATTGGGGTATGAAGTCCCCCACGTTGGTTTGCTTAAAATTATGTAGTTTTTGTTACAATCGCTCTGGTGACCAAGTAGCTTTTTCCCTGGGTAATTGTTTCATTTATTTGATGGTTCGCTGAAAAGTGGTTCAGTGAATAAGGTTTGATGAAAAGGTGTTCAATGTAGAAAGTTTTTGATAAACTGATACAGACCCATTTACAGCAAGGTCAGCAATAAAAGGCTTGTTAGTGTAATCATAGACTGATTTAGTGAGATGCAAGTTAGCTGATAGTGAGTTTGCTTCTCATTGTGGCTAATGTTTCTCTGAGTCACTGATCTCCATGATTGTGCTAAAACAGCCTTTGTGCTGCAGCCTTACTGTTCTTGAATGGCTGTATTTGAATCCTGGCTGTTTTAATGGGACAATGTGAAATGGAAAGAAAAAAATAATCATTGTTCCAGGTTAATTTTGAACATAGGTTGGTACTAGGCTATTGGCCCTAGGGCCTATACAAGCCTAGCCATATCAATTCCCTGGCCATTTCTTCCCAGAATATTTACTTTCCTGGTCCCCTGTCTAGCAGGGTGACTGATGTGATCCCCGGGGTGCATTTCCTATCTCCCATCAATTCATCAAGGTTCCTTTTGAAGAGGGCAAAAGAGAAGCTCTGCTTGACATGTATGGGCAGTCTATTCTAGAGTATGGGGAATCTCTGGGTCAGGAACCTATCCCTCCAGCATGTTTTGCTCATTGTGATGACCAGATTTAGATCCCTGGAGCATGTAGCTTTGAGGGATTGGGATTTCTTTAATTGTAGCATGTCCAATAGCACTGGGTTTGACGTGGCCTTGTATGTTAAGCAGAGATCACCTCTGAGTAGGCAATATGCGACAGAGTATAGCTGGAGTTTTTTTAGACGGTCAGCATACGGCATCTGCTTTAGGCCTGTGATTCTTTTAGTGAGGTATTTCTGTGGCTTTTCCAGTTGTTGCAGATGTCTTGTGAGGTACATACCAAATGGGGCGTGTACTCTAGAATGGGTCTAATGAGGGATGAATACAGTGGGACAATGACCTCCTTTATTTCTGTATGAAAAGCCCTTAGTGATGGGGTGTGCCACATAGAAGGATTTTCTGACCGTTGTGGCTATGTGGTTATCGAAAGTGAGACCACTGTCCACCTGTATCCCTAAGTCCCTTATCACACTTTCGGTGTTTGGTGTACTGCCACTTATGTGGTAATTCATGGATACATGGTTTTTCCCACAGGGGATAACTATACATTTCTTGGTATTAAATAAATCTTAATGAATTTATGATTTTTTGTAATTATTAAATACATAAATCAATAAGTTCTCTGGCTTACTTACAAGTTATCTTACCCATCCACCCAACTCTTAGGGGCTTTCAGTACATTAACAGAGATATTTTTCATTCTTGTATGTTTTCCTTACCACTCTTAACACTCACATATGTTTGATTCCACTGCTGTGTTTTTACTTAAAGTTGTGTAAAATGCACAGAATCATTTACACTATTGTGTTAATACTTCAAAAGCAACATTATAAAATTATCCATATTAAGAAACAGTCCCAGGCAAAATATTTCACATTAGCCTAGTAGCAAAAAAGACACATTTCATTTAGGTTGTATTAATTCAGTTAACATGGCATATAGTGAAACCTACTTGTACAAATATGTTGCTTGTATAATATCAAAATCTTGTCCTTTTGATTGCCAATGTGAAAGTCTAATCATTAGAATGAAATGAACACTTGCATTGTATGTGCAGTATTAGGAGACATAATATGAAAACCTGAAACCTACATATATCTATTTCTGCATGCTTGTGACCAGGGTGGAATACTGACCAACTCTGACCATTGCAGGTTCAACCTGGGGTGCAAAGTAATGTAATAAGTAGATAGGAACAGTTAATAAGTAGTATTAACAAGTACTATAACTAGTGTAGGTCCAATCAAAGCTGTAGAACCAAATCCAAAGGAAGCCCAGAATTATCCCAAAACTACAATACAATACAATAAAAATATGCAAATATATACAGCTGTGAGTTGCTTATAGCAAAAAAATAAACGTGAGAAGGACTTGTAGAAGAATTAGGAGTGATGCAATGCTAAAAGGTGAATTAGACAATATGTCCCACTGAGCTGCATTTGCATTTACTCTGTTTATAAGACAATCTTTAAATATTGGCATGAATTTGAGATACGTAGAGACTTCTTTCAGGTTTGCAGGGAGAGATTGCCATAGTTTATGTGCTAATACAGAGAAACTGTGATCTATACAATACTGTTCTGTTTTGGGGGTTTGGAGAACTAGACCCAAGTTAGAGTGACTTTTGAGGTTGTAATGAATGTTTGTAATACATAGAAGAAGGATGAAACTCTAATGTTTGGTGTTATTAAGTGACTATAACAGTCCAGTACAACAGACGGGCACTGAAAGAGGAAAAGTAATGGCCATTCAGTTACAGCAGTGATAGTTGAGTGGTAATGGTATGTATATGGAGGAGGTGGGAATGAATAAGGGAGATGCCTATTCTAACAGCATGCATTGGCTGCCAGTAGTGTATTGGGGGTTTGGAGAACTAGGCCTGAGTTAGAGTGACTTCTGAGGTTGTAAGGGATATTTGTACTGTATTTGGTTTAGTGCTGACGCTGGTTACAATCCCAGATCTGCCATTCTGAACCCTCAACTCTTGTAGCAATCCGACTGTTACACTTGCAGCAAATGGTTTGAAACAGTTAGCACACATGAAGTGCTGAAGTGCCTTTCTGTATCTGCATTCAGAAATGCCAATGCAGGAAAATGAACACAGGAATTGCACTTCCCAATCACACCCTCTAACACCTTGCTGCCAGGGTGGGTGCCCCACCTGCCCCACCCTTGCCATGCTTTTGGTTTTATGGACACTGAAGCTGGGGTTTCCTGATGAAAAAGTTTAAGTAGTGAGTTGAGAAGGGGTTTCGCTCCTTGATTCGTGGGCAATCATTTACTCTTCTTGTGAGATAGACAGTGATGTTCATGTCATGGAAATCTGGCTGTGAAGTGGCATGTTTTGTTGGAGATGGTTAGAGGGTTGTGGTGTTTCTGTTGGAGGCTTTAGCAAATAGTGGTAAACCATACTCCAGCTGTGCAAAAAGGATACCCTTGCCTATGGCTGACCGTGTAGGCAGTGAAAGAGAATGAGATAATTTCTGGGCCCAAGAGAGCATGTAGTTGATTTTGGATATTACGGTTTTCAATGTGAGCATGAAAGTTAATGCTTCGATCCAGCCAGATCACATAGTATTTGAAGGATGAGGTGGTTTCTACATTGCAATTATTTACATATTTGATCTAGCGGGTGTTGGGGATTGTTGTGTGTTTTTTTATGGGTATCAAATATTATGGGTTGGGTTTTGTTTGGGTTGAGTAGGAGCTTTTTGTAGGACAGTCATTTTTTAAAAGCACGAAGATCAAGCTGGAATTGGTGTCTGTGGCTGCATCAAAACAGGATCATATATAATCCATGTACATCAGTAGCTGTAAGTGGAACAAGTCCAAAGGAAGATTTTTATACAATGTTAGAGAAAAATAGGAAGAAAAGTACTGAACCTTGTGGGACATCAGAATGAATAGTGGATTCCGAAGGGAGGAAGCTGACTTTTAATCAGAATGATCAGTTTGTGAGAAAGTCTTTGAACCACTTAGCAGCATATAGACTGATACCTATTTCAGCCAAGTGGGATAGTAGAGCTGTGTGATTCACCAGATCAAAGGCCCAAGTGATAGCAGTGACAAGAGCACCTTTTAGGTTGCCTTTGTCAGTACCGGTTTGGATGTCATCAGTGAGGTTCAAGAGTGTGGTCACGGTGCTCTTGCCTGACCAAAATCCATGTTGTTTTTTTACAGAGTAGGCGGTATTGTTGTAAGTAGAAGATGAGTTAATCACATATAAGCTTCTCAAGAATTTTACCTAGGATTGACAATACAGAGATTTGCCAGATGTCTGACTAGTGCTGGTTTCCAGATTGTAGGCATGGTGCTAAAAGTGAGGAGGAGATTATAGATATGGAGTATAGGAGTAGTAATATATTCTATACAGTGATGGAGAAACGATGGGCAGAGATTCTTATAGACTGTGGAGGAGTCTATTGGGATTTATTAGAATAATGGTATAATCATTTTGGCCTTCATCTTTGTAAAGCAGAATGGTGGTAGTTATTCAGGAGTGAAGGAAGCAGCAAATTGGTGAGATAAGAGGTAGAATGGTGATGATAGCAGGTTACTGAATTCTCAGAAGTCAGATGATGGGAGAAAACCCACTAAACACAGAATGGTGTCAAGTGTAAAGATATATTAAAGGGATTCATAGCCCGCAAGGTTGTTCACCTCCTGCCAGAAGTGTTCTGAAGAGTATAGAAGTGAGGTCTATTTAGAGGTAAGGCATTTGACTTTGTGTCTTCTTATGGAGTTGGACTCATTTTCCATTTTTGCCACTCCTTATTATGCAGTTGCATGATGGATTTTAGTTCTTTAGTGAGCCATTCCACTTTAATCAGTTTGAAAAGCCTGGTAACTAAGAGAAAGCAGTTGTTTTGGTGGGTTAAGAGAAATTGGATAAGGTTTTCTGCCATGGTCTTAACACCCTGGATTATGAAAATGTAACAGCATTCTAAGGTAGATAGGTGGGATCTGAGTTTCGTGATGTTATTTTGTGATTTGTATCTCAATGTGATCAGTTGAGCAGAGTATTTAATATTAAGATTGTGAAAGGTGAAGGCAGTAGGTCACAGAAAGCAGGTGATGAATAATTACAAAATAAACAGCTGGATGCATGGTGATTATGAGGAAAAGCAGAATGTGTTGATTTAAGATGGTGTTTGGTTTGGTCGATTTTCTTACAGTCTGATGGAATTCTAGGTCAGCTAAAATTCTGGTATTATTTGTGGGACAGCCCAGAAGGTTTAAGCTAAAGTTTTCAAATATGAGTAAGTGTCTTTTGGATGGGACAGAGGATGCTATTGTTTGATAGAGGGTCTTGAGTTAGTGCATAAAGAATGGGGGTATATATGCTATGGCAGTGTAAAACTGGTTGGAGCTCTTTTAGAGGGCAGTTTAGTGACTAGCCAGTACATGTCATACTCAGAGGTAATGACTTATGACTGATATACCAAAGTTACATTTATGTAACAGTAGAGTGCCACCCCCAGGTCTGAGTCCAGTCTGGAATTAAATGCATAATTATAACCTGTGAAAAAATGTTTGATATGAAGGTGGTCATTTCTGATCCAGAATTAAGTAACTTGTATAATATCAGGTGAGTGGATATGAAGGAATGCATTGACTTGATCTAATGCATTCTCAATACTTGAGGCGGTTAGCAGTTTGCATAATGGGGAGTTAGAGTGGTAGTTAGCTAAATTTTGGGGTCAAATGTGTGCACAATGTGGTCCAGGGTTATAGTTAATGTTTGCTGTTAGATGTGGTGAGATATGCCTGCATCAATATATTGATATGAATCAATATATTGGGAGTGTTAATTAGATGTGTCATGTTAATGTTAGTAAACTGTAATCAAGAAGGTAAATTTCTTCTTTGATTTTTGTCATGTTTTTTGGTGGATAGTATTTATTTAGTACATAAGTCCAGTGGTATAAGCAGTCGATTATATGTGCAAAGATGAATGGTTTATAAGTTGCTCATCAGGAAAATTAATGGCTGGAAAACTATTAGGTAAGGGCCTGCAGCATGAAACCTGGATGACAGTAAAATTAGAGTAGTGGCTGCATTTATGTGTGAGGAAAAGTGGAAGGGAGAGGACAAGTATTAGAAGTTTGTGAACTGCATTTTGAAAGTGTAGGCAATGGTAATGGTAAAGGAATGGAAGGTTCATCTTTAAGTGGTGTGTGGGTCCGTGTGAAATTGGGCGTGTATACAATAGTATCAACTGAGCAAATCAATGGTGGCTAGGGAGTTCTGGGTAGGATGAGAATGAAGCAGGCACACATCCATTGTTAGTGGGTGCCAATTTATTTGTGCATGCACAGAGCTGAGATATCTCAGTGAAAGTGGATGGTGGAAGTGAAGGAATTCAGCTACAGGTGATTACTAAGGAATAGCTATATCAAATGGCATTCAAAAATGAAGTTATGTCTTAACATAACATTCCATCTGTGTTGTTGATCTTCACTAATCACAGGGTCATAGGAAGTTACTAGGCTATTGGCCATGAGGCCCTTATAAGCCTAGCCAAGAGTTTAGCCCATGTTTAGACATTTCAGAACCCAACGCCCCTGTCCACAAGCGACAGAGGTGGAATCCCAGGGGCGTATTTTCTGTTTCCCATCCAGTTATCCTGGTTGCGCTTAAGAGATAATGAGGTACTCTGCTTGACGTGCAGAGGGAATCTAATCCACAGATGGCAGAGTCTCTAGGGTACAAATCTGCCCCACCAACAAGTCCTATTGATGTCACAGACCAGGTTGAGGTTGTGTGTGCGGGTTACTCGAGTGGAACTTGACTTGCGGATATGCAGCAGTTCCATCAAGATGGGGTCTGGGTTTGCTTTGTATGCCAGATAGAGGTCACTTCTGAGGAGTCTGTATGAAACTGAGCACAGGGACAGGGCTTTTATCCTATCTGTGTAGGGTAGATATTTGAGGCCATGGATTCTCCTGGTGAGGAACCTATGTGGTCTCTCCAGCTGCTGCATGTGCTTTGTGAGGTACATACCAAAGGGGATGTTGTACTCAATAATTGGCCTTATAAGGGAAGAATACAGGGATGTTATGACCTCCTTGTCCCTGGATGAGATACCCTTACTTATGAGGCGGGCCATGTAGAAAGCTTTCCATACAATGGAAGAAACATGGTGTCAAAACTTAGGTTGTCATCAATCTGTGTGCCCAAATTCCTCATGACTGAGTGCATGCTTAGGACTTTTTTATTCATGTGATGCCATGTTTCTGGCACCAATCATTTGTTTGGGTGAGGCCCTCTTGGAGGATGTCCACATCATTTGAGGACTTGATGACTGTGTACAGGTTGCAGTCATCTAAAAACTTGGTCAGCCATATCCTACTGGTTTTGGCCTGCACCTCAGAGAAGTATATCCTGAATAAGAGGCCACAAGACTGATCCCTGGGGCACGCTGCTCATTACAGGTCTACTGGTTGAGGTGGCTTCCTCTATTTTGATTAGGTGGGTTCTTTCAGTGAGCCAGTTTACTAACCATCTGGTAACATACGGACTGATGCCTAGTTGAGAGGGTTTATCTATTATGCCCAAGTCGGGAATAGTGTTGAAGGCCTTGGCCAGGTCAAGGTAGGCAGTGTGCACCATCTTTCCCTCATCCATGGCTTTGGTGACTGTCTCAAAGAAGACAACCAGATTTAACAGACATGAGCTCCACTTGACAAAGCCAAACTGTGTGGGGTCGAGTGTTTGGAGGTGGCCAAGGTCCCTGTTAATGAGGTCCATGATAATTAGTTTCATGGCCTTGCAGATCAGGCTAGTTAGGCTGATGGGTCTATAATTTCCCAGATCGGTGGAAGCTCCACCTTTGTGTAAAGGGATGACAGTGGCTGTCCTCCACTCAGCTGGGACAAAGCTGGTACTCAGGATTTGGTTGAATAGGGTGCCTAATGGTGTTGCAAGTTCATGCCTGAGTTCATGTAGGATGCAGCCTGGGAAGTTATAGGGTCCCATGGAGGCTGTATTTTTTGTCCTTGAGATGGCAGTGATGACTTGTTCCCTAGAGATAAGAGGAGGGGGGCAGGTATTGGGGATGTCTTGATTTACTGATTGGGGGGAAAGAGGGGTGAAGTTTTCATTGAATCTGTCAGCCAGCATGTTGCCTATATCTACAGCATTTGTGTATGTGGTGTTCTTGACCATCAGTTCTGAACAGATCTGGGTGCTTCCTTTAAGAATGCAGACATATGTGAAGAAAGCCTTATGACTGTCTCTAGTAGATGTGAACAATTTGGACTTGAAGTTGGCTTTAGAGTATTTCACTAGTGCTCTTATTTGCTTGCTCAGGCTAAGGAGATATTGCTTCCAATTGAGCACCTGCTCCTTCTTGGTCCTGGACAGCATTTTTTTTTCATTTTGTTAAATAGTTTATTTATTGCAAATGCCCATCAGACAGGTTTACTCTTCCTTGCGGTGGATGATTTTGTCCTGTCAGGTATTCCTGATTCCATGCATCTATAGTTCCTACAGAGGGGGAGGGGGCTGTGAAGCTGTTTATATCATCCCTCAGGAGGTTTAATCTTTGACTGTGGGTTTGGTTCTGAGCCTCAGAACAGACTCGGCTGTTATTCCAACTCATGCCTTTCAAAAAATCTTGAGCTAACTTTACCCATAATGTTCCTTCCCAAATCACCTCAGACAGAGTTCGCAAACAATACAGACAGACAAGAAATAACAGATCAGAGGCCTTATCTGAGACTTTATACTGAAAACCACTATTTGGAGAGATTCAATCCACCAAGAGTTCTTAGGGTAGGGGGAAGGTGGAAGGGAATGTCAAGGATTAGTGAAGATCGACAACACAGATGGAACATTATGGTAAGACATAAATTCTTTATTTGATGTTGTCAATCTTCACGTAATCCTTGACTGTGGGACAGAGTACCAAGCTACCTGAATCTTGGGAGGTCTCATGGAACAATATTCCTGAGCATTAAGGTTCTTGTCAAAAAGGCTTTGCAAAGTTTATGTGAGATAAGGGATGAACCATTTAAACCAACATGGAAGTTAGATATCATAGCAGGTTCATTTGAATAGTAGAGGCCGATGACCCTGCCTCAATGAGTGAAGCCAAAAAGTTTAGAACTTTATCAACAGGCCCTGAATATGGGTCAAGATTATAGTCTAGTGACCATTTAGTAAACTTCATCCACTTGTTGTGGTATAATTTTCGTGTTGAAGGTTTGTGGTGGGCCTGAATGATGCATTGGATTGGGGAGGTGAGAGAGGGATGCCTGGTGATCATGGGAACTGCAGAAGCCATGCAGTGAGCTTGAGGTGCTGCAGATATTGATGAACCAGTCCCTCTGGGTGGGACAATAGGTCTTGAGCTGGGTCCAGTATCCAGGGTTTCCGAAGTAGATGAGGCCATAGGAAGGGAAACCAGATCTGCTGAGGCCAGAATGGGGTGATGAGGATTATCTTGTTCTTCGACCTGTTGGGTTTCCTTAGAAACTGACATATTAGGGGAAATGGAGTGAAGGCTTCCAGTAGACTGGGGGCCAATCATGCAGAAGACTGTCTCTGGGTGAGACACCAGTGGGGGAATAAGGGCAAAGTAACTGTCGCACTTGTAGTTTGGAGGGGAGGTGAAGAGATCGCAGCAAGGTTGGCCCCAAAAGCAGAATATCTTGTCAGCTACTACTGGATTGAGAGACCATTCATGAGGCATGAGGATGGATCTGCTCAGCTTGTCTACAATCACATTGGAGCTCCACGGAATGTGCATTGCCACTAGAAAGCAGTCTGAAGAAATTGCCCATTGCCAGACTCTGAGCGTTTCTTGACTAAGAGGGTAAGATCTGGTTCCCCCTTGCTTGTTGATGTACCAGACTACAGACATACTGTCTGTTTGAAATACAATCACTCCCAAGGTGAGGGTATCTTGAAATGCCTGTAATGTTAAGAGCACTGTCCTCATCTGTAGAACACTAATATGCAAACTGGCCTCCAGCTGGGACCAAGTGCCTTAGACTGTCTTTCCCAGATAATGCCCCCAGCCTATCTGGGATGCATCCATGGTCATTATGGCTTGGGGTTGAGAAGGGACAAAGGGACTGTCCGGCAAGATTTTGTTGGAGTGAAGCCACCAACACAGGTCTTCCTTGCATTGAGCAGTGATCACAATCAGATGGGACATTGGTTGATTCAATAAGGACCATTGTGTGACTAGAAGCCATTGAAGAATTTGCATGTGATATCTGGCCAGGGGGACTAGAGTGATAGAGTCTGCCATTAACCCTAGAGTCTGTAGTGTTTTTCTCCCCTATTGCAGGATGCCCCCCCTGTTGTAGAAAGAAGTAGCAGTCCACAAAAATCACAAAAACTGACAGGCCAAAGAAGATCCATAAAGATGACAGAGTGGACTATTGAGGATAAGAAAGAAGTTATGTATTGTTGCTATTATGCAAAAAGCCCAGAATTACCAGACAGAGGCTATACAAAGAGATTAAGAGATAAATTAGAGGAAAGAAAATACTTCTACAGGAAAAACTGTCAGAAGCTTCAAATAAAAATTTGCATTCATTAATACAACAAATTCTTGAAAAACAGCATATAGATGAAGAAACTTTGATCTGTTTGGAAAAAGAAGCATCTGAGGAAGTGCAAAAATGTAAACAACAAAACCTAGACATTTTTGAAAAGTATTAAAAAATATATGGGCATGGGAAAGAAACAGAGATTTGACATGGTGCAATAGTTATGCAAAGGAGAAAGCCAAGTTAATTAATACAGAGAAAGCAGCCACAAAGATATTCGAAGAGAAATAAAGGCAAAGGCATCCAGATATGGAAAATGTCACAATAAAAAAATTAATATCACAAAGATGGAATGTGGAATGTGGAAAAGGAGATTAGTAAAGCAGAAGTTAAAGAAATAGAAGTTTAAATTATGGAGTGTCTGTGGAGTGAAGGATTTAATGTAGAAAGTCTAACACAGGCTACATTACAGCATGATGGAATGAGCCCCCAAAGTAAGGAGAAGCAGGAAGATCAGGAGACACCTGAAGAAGAAATATGGACATGGAAAAGAAAAAGAGATTTAGTATGGTGTAATATTTATGCCAAGGAGAAAGCAAAACTAATCAATACAAAAAGAGCAGCACCAAAGATATTTGAAGAGAAATACAGACAAAGGAATCTGGATATGGAAAATATTACAATACAAAAAATAAGAAGACAAATAGGAAAAGCAGACAAGAAGATCAGTAATGGAGAAGTCAAAGAAATAGAAATTCAGATTATAAAGCACCTGCAAAGTGAAGGGTTCAATGTAGAAAATCTAATGCAGAAAGCACCACAACAGGATAGAGCAATGGATATCCAAATTAAGGGCAAATCAGTGGAACAGGAAGCAATTGGTCAGGTGCCATATCAAGATATTTTGGAGCCTTCTGCAGGAAACCAGTATAAGCATTCACTTAAAGCTAGACAGCAAGGGAAGGAACAGGAGACTGTGGAAACTCTGATGCAGTCAATGTTGAGGACTGACAGGTCAGTCAGTTTCTATATGACAGAGCAACAGATGGCACAGAAAGAAACTGAAGATAAGGTGCCACAGGAAGATGCTATATAACTTTCTATAAATTGCCCGCAGGATGTGGAAAACAAAGGATGTGTCCTCAGTCTGGAAGAAAATGAACTAAGGGAAGAGTTGCTTAATTTAATGGACATAGATATATTAAAATCAGTGAAAAAAACAGACTATAGAAGGTCAATAAAACCCCAAAAGTCAGAAGTCTGATAAAATAAATGAACACAGTAATTAGGACTGTCCATAGTGATCCATGAGATAGAACAGAAGTAAACAGGATATGTTACTGTGCAGCTAAATTAATAACTGATAAAGTTCTACCACAAGAACACAGGGTAGTGAGGCAAACAAAGGGGAGAAATTGAATACCATCATGGAAGTATCGAACAGAGAAAAATATAAAACAAGTCAAGAAGTGTCACTGTTAGAAGACTATAAAAGAGGGAATAGATCAACAAAAATACTAAGAAAGATATCTGTGATAAAAGCAGTGCGCAGTATTAGAACAGACCATGATCTATGAATACACTATCGCAAATAATAAATTAAAAATTTCAGCACAGGCAGAAAAACTTAGAAGATACTCAGATAAATATAAAGGAAAAGCACAAAATAGACATTTAGTGATGACCCCAAAAGGTTTTATATAGAATTGAGAAACAAGGTCAAAGGAATTGAAAGATCACCAAAAAAAGAAGAAACAGATGCATTTTGGAGAAGTATCTATGAAGTCCCTGTGGAACACAATAAAGATGCTAAATGGATAAAAGAAGTAAATGAAAGAATACAAATTTGAAAGGTACAGGATATGAAATGGGATGAAGTAACAGCCAGAGAGACTGAAACAAATTTAAGAAAAGCCTCTAATTGGAAAACCCCAGGCTCAGATGCAGTGCCTAACTTTTGGTTAAAAGTATTAGCATGAAGACCTAGCCATGAGTAAAAACTATTTATATGCGCAACATAAACAGACACCAATCTGGATAACAACAGGTAAAACAATGCTCCTACTTAAGAATGAACCTGCAAGCTACCCCAAAAATTATAAACCAATAACTTGCCTTCCAACGACGTATAAACTATACACAGGAATTGATACTGACAGAGTTTATAGTCACTTAAAAGAAAACTCAATTATGGCAGTAGAACAAAAGGGGAATAAAAGAAAGTCATATGGAACAAAGGACTATTTGTTGCTAAGTAAAGTCATGGTGGAGAACTGTAAAAAGGGGAAGATTCTAAGTATGGCATGGATTGACTAAAAAAAAAACACTTGATGGTATCCCACAGTCATGGATAAAAGAGTGTTTAAAAATGTATAAGATACATCCTACATGGATCAACTAGGTTACAGTGACCATGAAACAATGGCAGACCACTTTGCAATTAAACCATGATAAAAGACAAATTATTATCTCAGGGATAAAAATTAAAAGGGGGATATTCCAGGGTGACTCTCTGTCACTGGTGTTGATCTGCCTGGCCCTTAACCAATTAAGATGTTTACTTATCAGTTTAGGCCATGGCTATAATTTGGTTCCTAGAAAACAAAGCCTAAAGACTTCTCATCTTCTATTTGTCGATGATTTAAAATTGTATAGCTCATCAGATGAGGAACTGAAAGCAGAGCTGCAAGTGGTCAAAACTTTTTCAGATAATATTAGAATGTCATTTGGCCTTGATAAATGTGCAAAAGCAACCTTTAAAGCAGGAAAACTTCAGCACCAGGAAAACATCAGTTTGAGATAATAATGTGATATAAAAGAACTTGTGCAAGAAGGAGTGTATAAATACTTGGGAACTGATGAAGGATCTGCAATAAAACACAAACAAATGCAAGTAAAACTTAGTAAGGAATATTTTAGAAGACTTAAACAGCATTAATGTCTAGGAACAAAATCCAAACTATAAACCAATTTGCTCTTCCTGTCCTAACTTACCATTTTAGAGTCACTGATTGGCCCCAAAATGTGTTAGATAAATTAGATATTAAAACAAGAAGGATGCTTCCTGCTCACCGAATGATTTATAAAATCAGTGCATACCAAGAATACTGCCGTTCTGAAGGAGGGATGGGGCTTCTTGAAATTGATTACATGTGTAGATCTGCAATCGTGGGACACCACAAATATCTGCTGACCTCACAAGACCCAAACATAGTGAAAGTTTTGAAACATGAGGAGAATAAATCTAAGATGACTTCCCTGCTTAACTTAGCAGAAGCATATCACCGTCAAGCAGGAATGGAAATCACACCAGAAGTAGATAAAAATCAGGCAGCAACTGAATGTGCCAAAAAATAAAAGAAAGAATACAAGGTGAAGGATCAGATGAAAAGGCAAGAAATGTGGAAATGCATAAATATAGTTGCAAGTATAGAAAACTTCTGGAAGAACCTCATGTTGATCAGGAATGAACACAGGAATGGTTTAGGAGAGGTGAATTCAAACCAAGAAAGGAAAGGTTAATATTGGTTGCACAAGATAGTGGGCTACGTACACATTGGTTTACAAAGTCCATTGAACATGTGGGAGAAACAGACAACTGCAGGTTTTGTAAAACAGAGTTGGAAACTGTCGCACACCTAGTTGCTGGTTGTGACATACTAATGTCAGAAGGCCTGTATACTGAAAGGCATAATAATGTGGCAAGACTACTGCACTGGGGATTATGCAAACACTGGAAACATGAGCCACAAAGCATCATAGAAATGATGAAGTCTACATCACATGGGATCATCTATTGCCAACAGTTCAAAAGATAGATGCTAGAAAACTGGATATAGTGGTCCAGGAAAAGAAGACAAAAGTAACATTAATCATTGAAATCACTACACCCAGTGACTACAGTGTCCTGCGTACAGAGAGACACAAAGTCATAAAATATCAGGATCTGCAAGCAGAAACTAGAGCAATATGGAAGAAGGAAACCATAGTAGTAGGAGCAATGGGTCTTGTAAAAAAAGAGTCTACAATCATATTTAGATATGCTACCAATACAAATAACTCCATATGACAGAAGGAGTCATTACTGGGCACATTGTGGGTGCTGCGAAGAGCACTTTTGGCTGACATCAAAGAGTGAAACAATATTATTTCATGAACTTTAATCATACTTTGACTTAGGAATGGGGTCCATTCTCTTCATGGTATTAGAAACCCAAAAGATTTGGAGAAATTAAAAAAGGGAAAGGTCATTGTGTGGCCAGAAGCCATTGAAGAATTTACATGTGATATCTGGCCAGAGGGACTAGAGTGATAGAAGCTGCCATTAACTCTAGAGTAAGTAGAATGAGTCTTGCGGCTACTTTCTTGCTGTGAATGATCTGGCTGACTTATGATCTGATCCTCTGAAGTCTTTCTAAGGGGAGAGACAGGATGCCGGTGACTGTGTCAAGCCTCGCTCCAATGTATTCTAGCTGTTGAGAAGGTTCTAAATTAGATTTTTCATGGTTTATAGTGATTCCTAAGTTGAAGCAAAGGAGAAGAATATAATTCCTTGTCTTTTCAAGTTGATGCCAGGTGGGAGGGGTAAGGAGCCAGTCATCTACATATGGAAACACCTGGAATCCTAGCAGTCTGAGGTGAGCTGCTATGACTGCTATGCATTTGGTGAACACCCTGGGGGCTGTGGTGAGACCAAAGGGCAAGGCCCTGAACTGATAGTGACTGGCTCTCAGCTAGAAGCGCAGGTATCTTCTGGACCACTTGTCCATTTTTATATGTAATATGCATCCTGAAGATCTACTGAGCACATCCAATCATCTTTTTCCAAGAATGGAAGTATAGACTGAACAGATACCATCTGAAATATAGTTTGCTGAACAGATTTGTTCAACTGACGGAGTTCCAAAACTGGTCTTCAGTCCCCTGCTTTCTTTGACATTAAAAAGAATCTTGAGTAAATCCCAGATCCTCTCTGGTCTGGTGGGACTGCTTGGATGACTCTTTTGTTAAGCAGTTTTTGAATTTCTAATACTGCTGTATCCTTGTGACTGGGTGGAAAATCCGGGATTTTTGGTCTTTTTGATTCTTTTTGATTCTTCTGACAAGGGGATGTTGTAACCTCTGGTTATAATCCTCTGCGCACATTTGTCCATTGTTATCCTTAGCCAGGCAGGTTGGTGCAGGGATAATTGCCACCCCCCCGACTACCTCCAGAGGAAGGCAATCGGGCCTCCTTTCAGGAGCACTGACAGGAGTTACCAGGGAAAGAGTCCCTGGAACCCTGATTCTGCAGGCCATTTATGCCTCATGAGCTGCTTCTTCCATTACTACTCCCTCCTCTCCCCCAGGGGAAGTCATTGCCACATAAGTCCTGGAAATATCCTTGGGACTTTTTGAACCATAGCCTCCCACTTTTCTGGTTCCTGAAATAAGGTCGTTGAGGAGTGGAAAAGCATATGCCATGGCAGAAAGGGTCTTCCCATCTTTCTCACATCTGGCTAGAGTCTCTTTAACCTTGGGACTAAATAGGGAAGTTCCATCAAATGCAGTGTTGATAAAAGAAGACTTAAATGGCTCCATGAAATCACATAAGCACATCTAGATGTGTCACCTGATGGCTATGCCTGAACCCCGCTGCTCTTGGCATCCCTTCAGCAGCATGAGCAATCAGCTGCATGGACAAGTTGGAGATAGAGTCTAGGGTGGTGAGCTGAGAAGCCACTTTGCCCCGAACTCTTTCAGCTACTGCTCCCGAAAGAGTATCTGACAGGTCTTTAATCAGATCTCTTTGAAAACTCATAAAATGTGCCATGTAATTCAAGGACCTGAGAACGAAGGTCGATGAAGCGTATATGCACTTCCCAAATCTATCCATTGTTCCAAATTCTTTGTTATGAGGATGGATAGTACGGCTTTCGTCAGCAAGTTCCTTCTTGGTGGCTGCTGCTACCACCATAGCATCCACAGGAATTCCTCTGGTCTCCTTGGGATCTGCTCGATAGAGTCAGGTAACTTCCAAGCCCATTATCAGCTTAATAAGTCATCAGCAGGCAGAGAGATCCAACAGGTAGAGCGCTGGGCATGAAAAGCCTCTAGGTATACTGATTCATCTGAGGAAGCCACCCCTCTGTTTAAGAATTTCTAGGATGTCCCTGAAGGAAACATCTTCAGGGGATGACTTAGGCGAACTTTCCCCCTCATTGAAATCATTATCTTCTGTGAAGGACTCTTCAGGAAGCCTCAACTCCAGGAGGTCTCTGGGTCCAAGAGACCCAAAGAACTCAGGGTAGCTATCGGTGCTGGAGAAGAGGCTCTGACTGCCACCAAAGAAGTCAAAGCCAGGAAAGCCAATACCAAGGGCTCCAACAGCTCAGGTGAAGTCAAAGGGGAATAAGCAGTGGTGTTGAAGATGGTAAGGTTCTAGAGCTAAGATTCTTAGGAACTGCGGAAAGGGGTAGGTAATCCCATTGCTGTAAGGAGCTGATCCACCAGTCTCATAATTTCAGATTTGGACAAACTCTTGGTAGATTGAACTGAGGATGCTGATGGAGATTTTGGTGGACATGTCTCCAAAAAAGGACTGGGAAGATGGTCCACAAAGGGATCTACTGAGGGAAAATATTTGGTATGGGGTATGTGTATGAGTGAAGGATTCTTAGGTTCCAGATGCTTGGTGGTACTGAAGGGCAAGTGTCTTTAGCTGGCAATGGCACTGAACACATTGGTGCCGACGAAGTCAGTGCAGAAACAGCCACCGTTGGCACTGAGGACTGAACATTTTGGCTCACCAGTTCCAAGGAAGCCATCGGCACAAAGGGAGACTTGCCAATTTTAGTTGGCAGTTCCGATGAAGGTGTCAGAACTGACTGACTTCTTTTCTTTGGTTTGGAAGAGGAAGAATAAGAAGATGAAATGGTTTCAGTTTTTGGACCAGATAAGGCCTCATCAAAGTCCAACTTAAGCAAACCTTTCAAAACTAACTTATTTTTACATTCAATTATTGTCCTTTGGCTTTAGTTGTGATAGATTGTACAGTCCTCTTGTAGATGGACCACATGAAGGCAATATACACAAAGAGTGCGTCCATCTGAATTTGGCATCTTCCTGTTGCATTTGTGACACCTCTTAAACCCAGTACTGCCTTTGGAGAGATTGTCGGCCATTGCAAAAAAGAGACGGGCCAAATACACACACACACTCAAGCAAACAGTTGTACTAGCAAGTCAGAGAGGAAAGGGCTTCTTTTTTTTTAACTAAATAAAGACAATCAGGAAGGAAATACCAACTATGTTATTCAATAATACTTAAAGGCAAAAGGGGGAAAGTACCAATGATGGTACTTGATTAAAACTACCTAACGGTAGATAAAAAAGGGAAAACACATACACACACAAGCTAAAAACTATTAAAGGGAAGAGCGGGTATTACAGATATAACATATAATAGAAAGGAGAAAGCAGAAGAATCTAGCTTACAGTTAGTACCAATGATGGTACTTGATTAAAACTACCTAACGGTAGATAAAAAAGGGAAAACACATGCACACACAAGCTAAAAACTATCAAAGGGAAGAGCGGGTATTACAGATATAACATATAATAGAAAGGAGAAAGCAGGAGAATCTAGCTTACAGTTTTCTCAAACAATAGCCTTCGCTTGAGAGAGCTGAGAGAGAACACGTCTGGCACTATGAAGTGACAAATGAGATCTAAGGTGATTTGGGGAGGAGCATTATGGGTAGAGCTTAGCTTGATAGTTTTTGGAAGGCATGAGCTGGAATAATGAACCGAGCCCACAGTCAAGGATTACGTGAAGATTGACAACATCAGATCTAAGTTTATCACAACAATACATAAGAAACACATTAGCAATGTAAGTGAACAGCAAAGGGGAGATAACCCCAGTAAATAAGTAAAAAGAGGGAAGAAACACAGAGCATTAATATTCTTTATATCTTTAACCTGTGAAACAGAATTTGCAATATTGTAAATATAATTGAATAAAATACATATTAATTGCAGGTTAATAGTTTTTCAGATCTGCAACTGTGTTTATAAATATTATTTGTTTTAAATATAGAAAATCAATCAAGTCTTTCACAGCACACCCATATAATTTTAGGGAGGATGACAAATTAAAGCTTCACTAATTCCCCTGCAGTTCTTTTATGAAGGTCAACATGGAGTTTGCTAATTCAAAACATCTGTCAGCTTAAGAGACCACAGAAATATAGTGAAATTAATTCCAGTGGTCCAAACAAAATAATATACATTCAATCTTGCTTTGATTTTTGTCTTAAGTTTTGAAAGATTATTCTTTATTTTGCTTTGATTTTCTTTTAAATTTTGACATATTATGTTTTATTTTTCTTTTATGGAATGTGTTAGCAAACTCTTTTTAATTCAGGGGATTCTAAGTTTCAGATGTATCAAAGTGCTAAATAAAAGTACTAGGTTTAGACATTACTTCATAAATCAATACATAGAATAACACAAAGCACAAAAGAAATATCATTACTATTATAACTCATTGTATGAGTATAGAAAGAATAAGTAAGTTTGTTTGTTCTGTAATACATTTTATATTTTGTGTTCTTAAGAAAAGTATAAAGACACACACACACACACACACACACACACACACACACACACACACACACACACACACACATATACATATAATATACCTATTTTTTTAAGAGAGAGAGAGAGAGCAAGATATTCATACATACATACATAAATACATATAAGGTGGCATAAACAAACAGGAAACTTTTCACTGATCAAACTGTCCAAAACTCTGGGCACTAATACAACACAGTACCTGATCTATACAACCGTATCTGAGTAAAATTTACTAAATCCAGATACACCTTACCACTATGCTGAAAAGAAAACAATCTACAATAAAAATGTCTATGATGCTGTTAATGGACTTATTAAACTCGGCGACAAATAACTGTTGGTAACTTCAGCATAAATGTACCAACTTCATAATACATGAGCAGAAAAAAGAAAATCCATATGGAATACATATATGAAATACATTAGTATTACTGCAAAGCCTTACTGTTAAAATAGTAGTTTTATTAAAAAAAAAAGAAAAGAAGTGGAATCACCTCTGTGATGCTCGCCACAGCACCTGCAAGGAAAACCAGCTCACCATTTTTAATATTTACTCATTGGACCTGCACAGCTGTCAACAGTAACAATGAAAACTTTAGCTGGGTGTCCTTTCTTTAGAGATTATATGTTTCCCCTGTGGGTACAGGAAAATTTATGAATTATGCCATAACCATCTGTTGTTTGTGGGTAAAGCCAATATGGTTGTTGGGAATAAGGGAAGCCCAAAACCCTTCCAGAAAAATGCTAACAGAAAAAAAAAAAACATGTAAAGAAAGCTCTTGTATCCTGCACTTAATGCAGTAGACCCCCCCCCAAAAAATCAGCAGCTTTACTGCATCATATACTTTAATTTGGTAAGTGTTGTGTTTTTTCTATCACAATCACATCAATCCATATTAATGGTGTATTAATCTAAATAGTGGCAAGCAGACAGTTCAGTACAGCATTCCTTAAATAATTTTATTGATAACTGCATGTCCTTAGAGTTCACTATACAGTTATAAAGTAAAACAAGTTTCAAGAACAGTGAGTCACCATTAATTCCCTTGGTATAGCTTATTATAATTAAAAGTAAATGTATTTATATGCATTAATTATCAGGAGCTAATAGTGTCTGAGTCAATTAATCAGACATATGATGGTAAAAAACATACGCTAATTCATTTAATGTAAGACACAAGAAGTTTTCTTTTATGTGATAGATTCTTCTGAAAGCTAAAGAGGTAAGGGTATATATATATCAGGTCAATGTCAAATAAATGAACGCTTGAAATGTCGAACGTTATATGGTCGAGACCATATGTTCGACATTTCAAGAGTTCAAAGGTTGACTTCAATGGCGCTGTACTGTGCAGAATGGGAGAATTTCCCTTTTCTGCACTGAAGTGCGGTCTCGGAGTTTGGTATATTTAAGTGGGGGGTGCAGGGGGCTTGCCCCCCTTTTGACACCATTAAGGTATGTTTTTCTTTTTCTTTTTTTTTTTTTATTATATATTCGAACTTTCAAATGTTGACCATATGTTATTCGACATTTTGAAACTTCAAATATACAACACAGACCCTATATATCTATATATTTATATCTATCTATCTCTCTCTCTCTCTCTCTCTATATATATATATATATATATATATATGGGTCTATATGACTTGGTCGACAGTTCATATGGTCGACTGTTTATTTGGTCGGCAGTTCATTTGATCAACAAGCATTTTAGGTGGGGGGCTTCGCCCCCCCCACACACCCCCAACTATATATATCAACTCCAGGGTCGCACAACATTGGGGAAGGGGGCAAATGCTTGTCGATCAAATGAACTGTCGACCAAATAAACAATCGACCAAGTCATATAGACCCATATATATATATATATATATATATATATATATATATATATATATATATAGGTATAATTTAGTTGTAAATTATTAGTATTGTAGCAAGAGTGGGGCAAAGGGGCAATCGTTCTGGAAGCAAGGTGTTGTGGGGAGCGATAAAGAGTTCACATTGTACCAAAATGCCTATACAAGTTTTTTGAGGCGGGGGAGGTGTGTGGATCTGTGTACTTTTGTACTAAATGGCTTTCTAGAGTAAAAGCCTTCTACAGTAGAAGCTGAAGTCTATGTTTTTTTATTTTTTGCTATTGAGCTCTGTGAGGCATGGGATTTTACAGCTGTAGGAAGACAATTGGTGCAAACATACAAACCAGTTTTCTGCAGTAAAAGCTGAAGTCTGTTTCTTTAATGATATAATACCCCTTTGCTACATAATACACAATAGAATTTGCTAAACTTAAGGATTAGGCTCTCTGTGGCTATTATTATTTGGCTGAGAAAATGTAATTTGTCTTCCCTGATCTTTGGCACAGGATAAATTGTCTTATAAGATCATTGTGTCTTTAATTACATTAGGAAGAATAAGTTTTCATCTTTTTTCTCCAGAGCAACAACAGCACAATTCAGTAGCTCTTTTGTTTTTGCAGTACCTTTCTATTGTGAATTATCAAAATATATTTCATTGCATTTAATGTACTACAGTAAACAGCCATGGTAACTAAATCATGCAACAGCATGCAACAGTGAGATTATAATTCATGGTATGTTCAGTATTTTGTGCAAGCATACCTTTCTGAAGATTTACTTGCATTATAGCAGTGTCTGACTCATCTTAGGCATTATAGAATGAGTGCATTTGTGCGTGGGTCTATCTGTGTGTGTGCGCACGAATGCACAACAGTGCCTGCACACACTTGCATGTGCGTATGTAGGTGTGTGTGATTGTATATTCCCATTTTAATGCTGTTTGATGAGACCCAGAGTTTGCTATGCTACCCGTCTATTTTATATTTAGTTTGGAATTTAGCTATATTTCAGATGTTTCCCCCTCTCTGTAAACCAACAGGTCAGCACATTCACCTTCTTGCACAAGAAGACGAGATTTGAATTTTCCAGTAGAATTTAATTTTCTGCTTTCTACTGATTTTTTTTTTTTTTTTGCTCTCTAATTCTTGAAGAGTACTGGGGATGTGGCACTGTTTCAAGCAGTGGCACCAGGCATTATAAGCCAACTACGGTTCTGTAAATTATACTTGTGATTTTGTAAATCATATCATTTTCTTACCATGTTTTTTATTATAAACTACATTTTCTTCAAAACTTAATGTAAGAAAATCTGTTGTATTCCCATTGCTATTTTAAGTGCAAAACTACCCTCTCCTTTGGACATTGAAAGGAAATATTATTCCTTCTGAGGGTGGAGATGTTCTCCAACTGTAACACCTAGCGTTACAACACAATTTGAATTTAAATCTGTAAGAATAACCATTGACTCCTCAGCTTTTCATCTAGCAATAGCTTTCATGTCATGATATGATATACTGATAGAGTCATTACTTAACACTGGTGAGTACATCAACAATGCAGTGAAATAGATGTTTTGTTTCACTATTACCTGGATGCAGGAAGAACCATGGGTAATAGACAGCTAAGTAATTAGATAATGATAGACATCCGTCTAGCAGTTACTCTTTTATTCGGGGTTCATGGCCAGTGGCCAGCACTGCAATAACCAGGGCAGGGACTGATTCAGAGAATCATTTAGCTGTATAAATTTCCACAGTTGGAAAAAAGTTAACACTGTCGAAAGATGGTGGTTACCCATTCACTCCCATGGAAACAGGCACAATGCTGGTAAGTTCAGCAAAGATGTGTGTGTGTGTGTGTGTGTGTGTGTGTGTGTGTGTGTGTGTGTGTGTGTGTGTGTGTGTGTGTGTGTGTGTGTGTGTGTGTGTGTGTGTGTCTGTGGAAGTGTGAGTGTGTGCATGTTTGTAGGGGCATGAATGAAATCAGATGAATTTGTGTGGCCTGTGTATGCATGTGTGTGTGTGTATGTTTACACAGGTGGTCATACAAGGGGAGATTATGTAAAGAACTGAGAGTCTGTATGTGTGTGTGTGTGTGTGTGTGTGTGTGTGTGTGTGTGTGTGTGTGTGTGTGTGTGTGTGTGTGTGTGTGTGTGTGTGTGTGTGTGTGTGTGTGGGAGGGGGGTGTGGGGAGTGGGTGTGGGTGAATGGCTGAATGTTTCTTAAGTCTGATTGACTGGCTTGTTTGTTGTTGGGTAGTTATATGTGTGTGTGCGTGTGTGTGTGTGTGTGTGTGTGTGTGTGTGTGTGTGTGTGTGTGTGTGTGTGTGTGTGTGAGTGTAGGGGGGTACCTTTGGTAATGCATTGCAGGGGGCACCAGAGTAAACCCTTCTGCCATTTAGTGAGATGGTACAAGTGTTAAAGTAGGGTGATTCAGAAATATACTAATGAGTAGATAATGAGGTTTTTATCATTGTAGTCATAGCTGTCTCTGAATCCCATTTTCTCACCATCTCATAAATTGACCTAACTGCAGTAGTCAATTTACATGAGTGTTGAGGATCTTTCTCAACTTCAGGGCATATGTTTTATGCTGTAGCTGTACACAGATGCAAATTAAAGCTTATGTAGTATTCCATCTTCCATCTGGAAGATGCCAATGTCTGTGCAGTCACAGAAACATGGTTCAGGGCTTCTATACCTCATTCCACACCTTCTGACCCCAAAATGAGGTCAGAAAGACCAATGGTGGTGGAGTCTCTATCTTCATTAATGACAGGCACATCCCCAGACTGGTTTACCAGCATGACGCACTGGAATTAGTCCAGGTGCAACTGACAGTTGGTAAGACACCCATCCATGTTTTAGCCAGCTATGGATCTCTTCCATGCCTCAGGACACCCACTCCTCCTACCTAGACCTACTTGACTCCATCAAGGTACCCCCCCCCCAACACCCTGATCCTTGGTGACTTCAACTACCCCACCATAGACTGGGTGAACTATTCCTGCACTAATGCACTCACCCAACGATTCCTTGACTTCATCAACTCTAACGCACTAGACCAGCTGGTCTCTTCCCCCACAAGGGGAGATAACATACTGGAATTGGTTATCACCAGCATGGGTGATCATTGGACCACTCCCATAGTAAGTTCTTCCCTGGTGAGATCAGATCATTAGTCCGTCTCATTCTAAGTCTCTATCCCACCCAACCCCTCCCCAACCGTAACTAGGCTAAAATACTTCTCAAAAGCTAATTACATCCTCCTAAGGGAGGGTTTCAGCAGCTTCACACCACTGCCCCCCTCAGAGGATGCAGACAACTATGCTGAACAGTATGCCAGTACATGATACAAGCACCTGTACAACTGCATGGACAAACCTGCTCCTGAAGGAAACACAAACCTGTCTTTTGGATATCCTTTATCAACAGACTTTACAGCAAAAGGAAGAAACTGTTGCCCAAGGGTAAAAAGGAACAAATTCCAAATTGGAAAAACTCTCTCCTCCGCCTCAACAAGTAAATTAGATCACTAGTGAAAAACTCTAAAGCCAATTATGAGTTGAAACTAGCCTCCAAAACAAAGGGAAACCACAAGTCCTTTTTCAGTTACATTAGGAACCTCCACGGCAAAGCCCAAGTTTGTTCTGAATTAGTACTTAATGGTACCACTTACAACAATATTCCTGAATGAGCCAACCTGCTAGCTGATAGGTTCAGTGCAAACATCACCCCCTTATTGCCCACCAAAGGCCCAGTCAACATCCCCGATACGTGTCCCACACCTCACATCTCTGTAGATCAAGTGTTAAAGGCCCTATCCAAGTCAAAGAACACAGCTTCCATGGGACGTGATAGTATCCCAGGCTGTATTCTGCACCATCTCCAGCAAGAACTAGCTTCACCATTGAGCACCCTATACAACCACAGCCTAATTACAGCCTTCATTACAGCAGAGTGGAGAACCACCATTGTCATCTCCTTGCACAAAGGTGGTGCCACTATTGACCTGGGAAACTATTGTCCCATTAGCTTGACAAGTCTGATCTTTAAAGCCATGGAGCGTAATATTATGGATCTCATAAAAAAGACATAGGCAATCTCCAAGCACTCGACCCCACCCAATTCAGATTTGTCTTGGGGAGATCTTGCCTACTGAACCTAGATGACTTCTTTGAGACTGTCATCAAGGCCCTGGATGAGGGAAAGTCAGTACATACGGTTTACGTTGACCTGGCAAGGCCTTTGACACAATCTGCCACTCGGGCATCATCAAAAAGCAAACACAATTTGGTGTTAATCCCTTTCTCCTCAGATGTGTGGCCAACTGGCTCACAGATAGGGCCCATGAGGTCAAAATAGGCACCACCACCTCCAACTGCAGACCTGTCACTAGTAGTGTTCCTCAGGGATCCGTCCTGGGACCCCTACTGTTTGGCATCTACTTCTCAGAGGTCCAGGCAAAGACACAGGGCCTGTGGCTGACCAAGTTTGTGTATGACTGTAAGTTGGGTGCTGCCACTGACTCCTTAAATGATGTTAACATACTGAAAGAGGGTCTCACAGCTACAAACAACTGGTGCTAAAGTCATGGCCTTAAGTTAAACACAAAAAAATGTATCATACCATTCTGCAAAAACACAGCCCCTGCTGATTACCACATCAATGGCAACCCCTTAAGCACACAACCTCTGGTTAGAGACCTGGGTACTCAGGTTAACAACAGTCTCACATTCGACCATCTTGTGGAGGCAGTGGTCAGAAAAGCCTTTTACTTGGTTCATCTCTTAAGTAAAGGGATTGCACCCAGATAAAAGGAGGTTATTACCTCTCTGTACTCCTCCCTCATTAGACCTATAATTGAGTATAACGTCCCATTTGGTATGTACCTCTCCAAACATCTGCACCAACTGGAAAGGCCACAGAAATACCTCACAAAGAGAATCCATGGCCTCCAACACCTGTCCTGTGTAGACAGGCTCAAATCCCTATCACTTTACTTGGTATCATAGAAATTGCTCAGAGGTGATCTGTGCCTCGCGATATCGGACCCTGTCCTGCTAGAGATGCTCCATAGCTGTAAGTCTAACTCCTCGCGCATTACCCACACAATAGGCCTAAATCTAATGTGCGACATCAACAAAACCTGCTGGAGGGACAGGTTTGTCTCCAAGAGGCTGCCCTGTCTCTGGAATAAACTTCCCATACATGTCAAACAGAGTACCTCAATGACCCTCTTCAAGCGCAACCTTGACAAGTGGATAGGAAACCCCAAATTTGTCCCAGGGGTTCCACCTTTGTCTCTCACTGACAGGGGCAACAGGTGCTGACTGAGGTTTCTTTTTTGGGGATAAACTTTTGGCTAAGCTGTAAGGTCCCCAGGGCCATTAGCCTAATAACCTCCTACGATCCTTACCAAATCTTAACATCATGAACAATACACTAGCATGAGGAGATATTAATTCAAACTCAGTGCCTCAAGATACAGTAATAAATGATCCCTCCAAACTCCCATTTATTGATTAGCATTTGTTTACTGGGATTGTCGGACTGGCCATAAGTTGCTCCTTTTCAGAGGTAGCTCAAGGAGAAAAGTCCAAGTACATATACATATACATATACATATACAAAAGGTACAAAAAACAGATAAGAAACATTACAATGACTTTAATCAATTTAACAGAATTAATTCAAAAATACAACAGTACATATTAATAGATATAGATATAAAAATGTAAGTCAAGAATAAAATATGTGAGTACAATAATGGTTTAAAACACAGAAAGTGGAAGAAAAAAAAAGAGAAAATCATTTGTGAGAACATACTTTTAAAATGTGAGGTTTGAGGACAAGCGTAAGTAAAGCTTTGGTGAAAGTGATAGTTATACAGCAGAGAACAGGAAAAGAAATGAAAAAAGCCAAGTTTGAGATGCAACACCAAGAAAATAGGTAGAGGTTCTAACACAGAAAGTAGCTGGATCATGCATTGGATGTGACAGAGGTTGAATCAGATGATTAGTAGATAAGCCAAATGAAAGGGAGGCTGGGGAAGACTGAGTAAGAGGATGTAGGATTATTATTGTGAAGATGTGATGGATGTGATGTGATGGGGATGAAAGAAGAGGGGAGAGGAAAGTCAAGGTGGTGAGCTAGGAGATGCTAAAGGGGAACAGTAGGGTGTAATAACAATAAGGGGGCATATGAGAAGAAGAGTAGGAAGTGCTAGGGAAAGGGGTGTAAACAAAATGGTTTTGGGAGAATGGATTCTAGAGACACAGGCTGTAGATATAACATATCAGTAGATGTAACATATCAGTATAGTGTCTTTAGGTAAGCTGAGAGATAGCAGCAAGCTTAGAATACACTGAGGCTGGACAGGAATTTTTATCTCACCAGGAGTTGAGTAAGAACATAGCCATGGGTTCACTGGGTGTTGTTTTAGTTGAGACTTTAAAGATTTCACTTGAGGTATTTGTTTAAGGACAAGGGGGGTAGAGTTCCAGATTTTAGAGTTATGTGGAATGAATAGAGTCCCCAGCAGAGTCGTTTGATTTAGTTGATTTAGTTTTTAGGAGTACTTTTTAGCTTCTGAGTGAAGTGGTCTGTTTGGTGAGTAGTGTTGAAAGATGTGTGTTAGGCTAGGGTTTGTGAATAAGGTTGTGTGGTACATAGTTAAGACAGAGTCAGGGAGTGACGCAGTTCTAGCCAGGATAGCTGCTTTAAAGTTACACAGTGGTGAGATTTGTATGTTACATTAGTGGCAAATCTGTTTACTTTGTTTTACTTTGTTTACTTTGTTTATTAGGAGATTGGCCTAGGGTACCTGAAGACTAATGAGAATGGGAGCTGCAGAAAGAAGACTTGGAAGGAGGACATTTTAACAATGTGTTTTGTAGCATTATCTGTTTGGGAGGACAATTCAGATGTTTAGACCTAGGGAGGACAATTTCTGTAGCAGATTTGCATGTGAAACAGTGATAAATGAGGGCACTCATTGTTTGATAGGTTGTTTTTTATTACACGTTTTATGTGGTAATCAAATTTAAATTTGTCACCAATTATTACATCTATTAGTTATTGTAGGTTATTAATTCCATTTTGTGTTGTTTATGGAGGTTAGAGTGAAGAGGGCTTTGTGGGTAGAGGTTCTTAGTGGTTCTTTCAAGCTTTTTTTAGTTGTTTCAGGTTTCAACTTTGTTACTTAAGAAGTTAACTTGTGACTGTTTCTGCCGTTTCACACTTGGCTAATCAGAAGAAGTCGGAGGAAGGGCTCTGAGCTAACTAATCTGTGATATATAACATTAAGTATCTTATTTTTTGCTTATTTCTGAGTTATTTATAGCACTTTTACTTTACTCACTGTGTGTGAGGTATTAAGTAGAATTTTCTACAATTGTTAAGCATCTGGTTGGGTTTTTTTGTTCTCATTTTTGTTTTCCACCCTCCCTCCCTCTTGGTATCCTGTTTTTATACTTGGTGGCTATGCATTGCCCACCCCTACTGTAAATTTGATCTGGGACACTCCTCCCAGTCTAGAGTCATTACCTTATTATACCTATTCCAGGGAGAACATTTGAGAAGGCCAACCCAGTTAGCTTCTGTTCCTCCTTTCCCCTTTCCACTTTACAAATAAATAAATAAATAAATATTTTCTAAGCTTGTTTCCTGCCTTTCCTATAAGTTGTCTAGTCCAGATACAGATTTACTGTATTCAGGACTGTTTGTAAGCTTCTGAGCCCCCAATACTTTATGTGTTGGAGGGAAGCCTTCTAGCTAATTTTGTTTCTTAGAACTAGCCAGTTTCCTAGTTTCAGTACTCAAATCTGTTTCTTTGAGCTCAGCACTTGTTCAGAACTCATTGTAAGCACTAAATAAGCTACAAATTACTACAGCACTCAACTTTCCTCACTTGTCTAGAGGAAAACAGTTTTTAGTACTTAATAAATAAGCACCTATCCTGGCATGTCTAAGGGTCAGCTCCCGGTCTTTTCTCCTGTCTACCTGATGAATCTGAGCATCTTGGGGCAATGCAGCAATTGCCTCATGTACACAGACAACCCTCTTCTCCTACCACCCAACACTACAACCTGTGAGAGATGCACTTATATAACCAAACTGGAAGCAAAGCTCTCTTCACCCCAAGACTGGACTAGACAGTCAAGAGGAGAAGGTAAACACTTGCACCACACCACACTCATCACATAGTCCCTCAAAACCTACACCACCAAAACACACATATAGAAGCACAAAACACACACCTACATTTGCGGAGGCTCTCAAAAAAAATCTACCCAAGCAACAGGGACCTCCAAAGCAGAAACGCAAGCAACCTCCATCCCCCAACACAACCCAAATGACACATAGCCCACAAACTCAGTGTGCCACTCAACCACAGCCCATAAGGCATAACAACATATGTAACACTCTAGTCATAGGTGACTCTATAGTCAGGCACACTGATGTTCCACTCACCAGGCCAAACAAGGAGAAAGTTACTGTAAGCTGCCTGTCAGGTGCCAGGATCCGCCACATAATGCATGCACTCAGGTCACTCAACAGCAATTACAAATATGACTCTGTCATTGTCCATGTTGGTGTGAATGACCTGAGACGTACCTCACTAGACTACATGAAAAGAGACATGGAGGAGCTTTCTGATCTTGTAGCCAGGACAAGTATGACCCTAGCCCTGAGTAGCATCCTGCCATCACCCAGAATGATACCACAGTACAAGAACAAAATGATTGACTTCAACAATTGGCTAAGCTTCTCGTGTCATTCTAAGGGAATCCAGTATCTGCCTGGGATGACATGATTGACAAACCACGATGCTTTGCCAGAGATGGCCTGCACCTGTCGCCCTTGGGATTCTGGATACTGGCTAAGGCTCTTGCCACTCCTATAGTGCCTTTTTTAGGCAAGATTCAAATGACAAATTCACCATCATAACAGGTACAAGCAAGCAAAATCTGAGGGTAATGCTACTTAATGCTAGAAGTCTAAACCTCAAAATGCACTCACTCGAGGCACTCCTTAAAATGGAGAACATCAACATCTGTGCAGTGACAGATAGCTGGTTCAAGGCTCCAGAGAGCACCCCTGCATTACCAGGCTATAATTTATACCACACCTTTTGGCCACCTGACCTGGACTGAAGTACTAAAGGCAGAGGTGTGTCCATATTCATTAAGGATATCCACACCTCTAGGCTAGTTGCTCAGCATAATGCATCTGAGATTATCCAAGTGCAACTAACTCTGGGCAAGACCGCAATGTAAATTGTAGCTTGCTACAGATCCCCCACCATGCCCCAGGATTCCCACTCCTCATTTCTTGATATACTGGAAAATATTAGGGTACAACCTAACACTCTAATAATGGGCGATTTCAAATACCGCACCATTAACTGTAAAAACTACTCATGTACCAACTCTTGTTCTCAACTTTTTCTGGAATTCATAAATTCCAATGCCTTGCATCAACTTATCCACACCCCCACCAGGGGCAGTAATATGCTAGACCTGGTTATTACCAACATGGGCAACCGGTGTTCTACACCAGAGGTCAATTCCTCGTCGGTCAGATCCTACCACAAGCAAATTACCCTAGACATCCACATCCCACCCCTACCCCTCATTAGGGAAACCACCGTAAAAAATTTCTCCAAAGCCAACGTCACGCATTTTAAGACAGAATTGGCAAACTTCACGACACCCATGCTGATGGACAATAGAGATACGACTGCTGAATCCTATACAATTGCACTTTATAAGCACTTACACGAGTGCATGGATTGTGCAATCCCTAACAGAACCAAGATGCTATCCTCCAAAAAAAGGAAGCCAATCTGGTGGTCTCCTGCTATAAACAAACTCTACAACAGAAGAAAGAAACTGTTGCAAAATAGAGTAAAATCCCATGATTGGAGGAACTCCATGGTCAGCCTCAGTAAGAAGCTGAGATCCCTCATAAAATCCTCCAAAGCTAGTTACAAAAACAAAATTGCCACTGATTCTAAAGACAACCACAAAGCATTCTATAGCTATGTCAAGAATCTCAATGGCAACACTCAGATCTGCTCTGAGTTACAGCACAATGGCACTAAAAATACAGAACCAACTCAACATTCTGGCAGATAGGTTCAGTGCTAACTTTACCCCTCTCTCATCCCCTAAAGGGCCCATCTCTATACTGGAAGAATGCAAAGTACCTGTAATCATGGCTGCACAGGTAAAAAACACACTCTCCAAAGCCAAGAACACAGCATCCATGGGACCTGACAACATCCCAGGCTGTGTTCTACATGAAATACAGAACGAACTGGCACCCCACTTAAGTACCATGTTCAGTCATAGCCTCACCTCAGGCTTTGTGCCCACTGAATGGCACACAGCAACAGTTATCCCACTCCACATAGGGGGAGCCACCACGGACCCCGGGAACTACCGCCCCATTAGCCTGACGAACCTGGTCTGCAAAACTATGGAGCATATCATCATGGAACTTATAAACAATGACAGTGGTAATCTCCAAACTCTGGACCCTACCCAGTTCGGGTTTGTAACCTGATAGACTTCTTTGAAGCAGTCACCAAAGTTGTAGATGAGGGTAAGGTGGTGCACACAGCCTATCTAGATCTTGCCAAGGCTTTCAACACCATCCCCCACTCTGGAATTATAGACACACTCACTAAACTAGGTATAAATCCCTATGTCACAAGATGGGTTGCCAACTGACTCACTGACAGAAACCACACTGTGAAAGTATCAGACTCTAAATCCAACTTCAGACCAGAGACAAGTGGAGTACCACAGGGTTCAGTCCTAGGTCCTCTCCTGTTTGGTATCTACTTCTCTGAAGTACAGGCTAACACAGAAGGTCTTTGGCTAACAAAGTTCGCAGATGACTGCAAACTAGGAGCCATAATCTAAACTCCTAACGATATGGACATCTACAAAAGGACCTCACTGAGACAGATGCTTGGTGTCAAAGCCATGGCCTCAAGCTCAATGCCAAAAAGTGCATTGTCATCCCTTTTGGTAAAAACTCTGTACCCATGAACTACCACATAAGCGGTAGTCTACTTAACACCGAAAGTGTGATAAGAGACCTTGGGACACAGGTGGGCAGTAGTCTCTCCTTTGATAATCACATTGCCACAGTAGTCAGAAAATCCTTCTACGTGGCACACCTCATCAGAAAAGGTTTCTCATTCAGGAAAAAAAAGAGGTCATTGTTCCTCTCTACTCATCACTCATTAGTCCCATTATAGAGTACAACACCTCTTTTGGTATGTATCTCCAAAGACATCTACAACAACTGGAAAGGACACAGAAATACCTCACAAAGAGGATTACCGGCCTCAAACAGATGCCCTACACAGACTGTCTCATAAAACTCCAGCTTTACTCTGTTGCATATCGCCTACTCAGAGGCGATCTCTGCCCAACATACAAAGCTATGTCAAACCCAGAGCTCTTGGACATGCTCCACGTAAAGAAATCCCAATCCCTCCGAGCTACATGCTCTAAACCTTGTCACCACAATAAACAGAACATGCTGGAGGGATAGATTCCTGTCCCAGAGACTTCCCATACTCTGGAACAAACTGCTTATCTATATCAAACAAAGCTCCTCATTAGCACACTTCAAGAAAAATCTTGATGATCGGATGGGAGATAGGAAATTCACCCCGGGGATCACTTCTGTGGCTCTGCTTGACAGGGGCACAGGAAAATAATTTTTTTGGATGGCAAAAGTCAGGGTACAATTTGACTAGGCTTATATAGGCCCTAGGTCCATTAGCTTAGCACCTACCTATGAACCTATGAACCTAGAGAACTGTTTTGTGGTAAATAAGATGACCATGGATTTTTTGCTGTTTTGAAATTGGGAATCAGACAGCCATGTTTCAATAGAGGTAAGGGAATCCTAGTTTTAATTGTTGCAGTGTATCCATTTTTAGCAGTACAAATTACAGTGGAATTAACTTGAATTGGATGATTTTTGCATGTCCGCTTGCTGAGTGGAGGTAATATTGAATAAGAGAGGGCCTAAAATTTAACTCTAGTGGACTCTCACTGCTATGGGACAGAAAGTGGCGATGTTATTTTGTCATTTAATGTCTTATTGTCTGCAGGACAAGTAGCTGTCAAACAAAGTGAGGACAATTTTTGTAGCATGTTTCTGTGTGAAATAGTGTCAAACATCTTTGAAAGAAGGAAGACTGCGATCAAGATTTCCCTCATATCTGTTTTGATTTATAGAGGTTGTGAAGTTATGTAAGGCCATAATAGTGCTATGATTAGGACAGAAGACAGCAAGCAGATCATTGTCTGAAATGAAGGAGAATATTTGTGTTTTAATACATTTCTCAAAGACTTTTGAGAGTGGAGATATAATATTTAACAGTCTATAGCTGGTAAAATCTGTGGAAGTGCTGTCTTTCTGTAATGTTTTTTCCATTGGTTGGAAACACAGCTTTTTTTAACGGATCAGTTAGTATAGAAACTGAGTAATTAAGCCAGAGCAAATTATGTCAGTTTAATATATTCTCCTTATAGAAGAACAGCCAAAACAACAAATAAAAATTATCACAAGATTCAACTCCAGTCCTTAAAATACTAAATCAAAATGTGAAAAAACTTTGTAACAAAATATCAGTCCTGCATGCAGGGACTGTCTCCTAAGGTTATGCTGATGACAGAGATATGGCTATGACTAAAACCTAATATCTGCGATGAGAAAATCACCGCTCTGAGTTATAGCAGCATCAGCTGTGATTGTACGCCAAAGCAAGTAGGAGGTATAGTCATTTTATACCAGTACAACTTGCAGCTAACTTTCTACTGTAGTCCCGTACCAGATCTCATAAATTCAAATCCTTATAACCTTTATTGGCATTAATACACATTAAATTATTTGCATCAAAGGTATCTGCATATTTCCTAATATTAACAGTACTAACACAGTGGAAAATATTAAATCCTGGATCTCATCCAACATGAAGAAAAATTATTTTGGAGGACCTTAGCATAGACTGATCCATCACACCATCTAACATCCATGATCTAAATATTAATCTATTTGGACTTACTCAGCTGATTAAAGATCCCACTAAATATAACACAAATACCAAAAAAAAAATCAAGTACCCTTGACTGCATATTGTCTACCATTTCAGAACAAAAATTATCCAAAGCAGGAATCATCCCTAATATCCTAAGTGATCATCACCCAACCTGCATAATTCAAAGCTATCATAAACTCCTCAACAATATATATTTCAATATACTGACCAATCTAAGTTTAAAACAGAAAGCTTTTCTGTTCCTACAAAGCATTGCAACTAGATATCTCTGAACATCACCTCTAGACAAAGCAGTGGAATACTTTAACACCACTTATCTTCAGCATTCTTGACCACCAAGTTCTTCTACAAGAAAATAGACTATAAGCTAAAATAGCCCCATGACTAACTCACAAAACTAAAAATCCACAAAAAATAAGGACATAAGATGGAATAAATGGCATAAGACAAAGCTCTCACTATCATACCTACAGACAACTAAGAAAGCTCACTGTGATCCACATGCTCACAGACAACACATTCAACAGGCCAGTCTTAAGAAGTCTAAAGAATTCTGGGTGACTATAAGCAATCCATTACAACCAGGCAGAAATTCATAACTGCATCTTGTACTTACTGAATCAAACTCTATTATTGCCTGTGTATTTAATTACCATTTCATAGCTGCTGCCACCTCCTTCTGCCAACTACAGAAATCTAGTCCTCCAACCACATCTACTAATTGAACTGCAACCACATGTAACTTCTCTTTCTACTCCATTTATGTTACCACCATCATTACTCAGACCTGAAACCATCACAACAGCAGAATATATCAAAATAAGTGTGAAAGCATTAGCCTAGCCAGTGCCCACACTGATCAACTGATCCATTATTTATTTATTTGCAATTGGTTTACCAGGATAGTCCATTGGACCAAAATAACCCATTTTCAATGGAGTCCTGGGGAGAAAAGCTCCAAAAACAAGTAGCAAAGTCACAATAAGGTATTTGGTTACAATTATACAATTACTATGGACTAGTAAAAAAATGAAGGAAACTTAGAAATACAGCAGACTAGTGTACAAATATATACAAATTTTACAATCTTGTATAGCTGAAAATAAACAATTTACAATATAGAAACTGAGAAGCTTTTACAACTTAGGGTGGGTTACACTGGAGGTATCTTTCATGCATTCAGGATGAATAGCTTAATACAAGCAAGAGAGAGATATATTAGCTGACATAGAATTTTTTCAATATGGAAACAGAGAACCTTTTCCATCTTAGGGTATATTATACTTAAGAGGTACCTTTAAAGTGTTCCGAAAAAATAGCTTAATACAAGCAAGAGCAAGATTTATGAGTTTAGGAGAGTAAGTGGGAATTATGAGTAGGGGAGGAGAAGTGGAGATTCCCAGTATGACTAGGGGAGGAGATTATGTGGGGTGGGTGGTAGCCAATTATATGTTCCATACCTCTGGAAAAATCATATATTATTCTCCTTCATAAACATGGAAATTCCAAAATGTCTAAACACAGACCCATAGCTATACTCTTACTCATAACCAAGCTCCTGGAAAAATGTATCTACACTCAAGTCCTAACTAGCTTCTATACAATGATTTACTAACTTAAATCCTGCATGGATTATGTCCAAACTATAGTACTAAGATATTTCTACTATATTTGATGGACACGGTAAACCATAAATTAAATAAGGGAGGCATCATCTTTGCCTTTTCTTCAACCACTCCAAAGTCTTTGCTACAGTATCCTACAATCTTCTATTACATAGACTAACCATCATGGGTGTTAATGAAAAATATAATCTGGTTCAATAGTAGTTTACTTACTGATAGAAGTCAATGTGTAAAAGTGTGTATTTTCCTTTAACTATAAACCAGTATAAATAGGCATACTCCAAAGCTCCATATTAGGTCCTTTTCTCTTTAATATATTCAACAATGATATGCGAACAGCATCAAAACAAGCCATCATTATACAATATGCTGATGACTCCATACTGGTCTGCTCAGCGCGCAGTTACTCCCACCTGCAGACTATAAAACAAGAAACTTTCCTATCCATAGAAACCTGACTCCAAAAATCTAACTACTTTTAAATCCTTAAAAAATAAAAGTAATACATTTTCCCTAAGTTGCTAGTCATTATAAATGCTAATATTAAATATAACTACCTGCAGTGACACTAAGATTAAGTAAGTCAAGCATACAAAATGTCTAGGGCTGATAATTGATGAAAACTTAAAATATGACCATAGGCTCATAGGATCATAAGAGGTTACTAGGGTATCAACCCGGAGGTCATTTCAAGCCTAGTCATTTCATCCCAATGTAATACCATAGATACTCTAGTCAGTACCCAGGATTGTATTTAATAATGACTGCCCATGTCCAGGAGGGTTGTGGGCACTATCCCTGGTAAGAATTTATGGTGCCCCATGTACTCTTCCAGGTTCCTTTTGAACAGTGTCACAGAGGTGCTCTGCTTTACATGAACTGGCAGCCTATTCCAAAGACACAGCAGTCGCTGGGAGACAAATCTGTCTCTCCAATACATCTTATTCAAGTTCCAGGCCATATTTAGGTCCTTGGAAGGGGTACCTTTAGTCCCATTTGATTTACGGATTTACTGCAAATTCATTAGGTTTGGATCAGATATTGCTCTGTAAGCCAGGGATAAGTCTCACTTAAGAAGTCTCTACAATACTGTATATAGTGGCAGAGACCTTAGTTGGTCTGTTTAAGACACATGCTGGAGTACCTTGATCTTCTTAGTTAGAAACCCCTAAGGTCTGTCTAATTGCTGAAGGTGCTTTGTATGTTACATGCCGAAAGCGGTGTTATACTCAACTGTGGGCCAGATTAGTGATGAGTATAGAGGGGTTATAACCTTCTTTGTTCTAGAGGTGATGCATTTGCTAACCAAGTGTACTACATAGAAAGCCTTCCTTACTACAGTAGACATATGCTGGTCACAGTGAAGGTCGCAGTCTACTTGTGATCCCAGATCAATTACCACTTTGTTGGTACATAGTGTATTGTTGTTAATTTGATAGTGTGAAGGGGCATTGTTTTTACCAAAGGGAATGATGATGCATTTCTTTGTATTCAGATTGAGACTGTGACTAAGACACCAGTTGCTGGTCTGTATAAGACCCTCCTGAAGTATACTGACAACATCTGGGGATTCAATAATTGCACCCAGTTTGCAGTCATCATCTCGTCCAATACACCATGCAGAAGATCAGTCAAAAGCTTGACTTACTATACAAGGCTAAACACTACCCCATTTAGAAAAGTACAATAGGTACTGCAACATCCTTTCTATTATCCAGTATATTCTGTGCTTCCTCAATTTTCACAAAGCTACAGACTAGGCGGCTGTCCAAAGCAGAACAAAGTTATAACAAAATTACCAAATTTGCTACTACCTTAAGCTCCAAAAATCATCACTGTATCGATCTAAAAGAAATAACTAAATACAATGGTCAGTACTCCTTAACTTGATTACCAATGCACGCCTCAAAACAAAAGTGCTACATCAACAAGCATGAGTTCCAGACACTGACAGCCTACTTTAATGGTATACCCTTGCTAGACATTTATGATCCAAGGATCAGTACTTAACTCAAACTCACAGAGCTTATATATGTTGTATGACCACCAGTGAAGAGAATGTCAGAAGGGAATTTGAGTTAATAACTACCTTATTTGAGAAAAGAGGATACGATAAAAAGTATCTGGATAATTTGAGCAAAGAAATTTTGTCAAAAAGATCTGAATTTTAGCCTCTTGAAAAGGGGATATGATAGAAAATATCTGGATAATTTGAGCAAATTAATTTTGTCAAAAAGATCTGAATTTTATCCTCCTATCCTAACAGTGCCTTTTTCTTATAACACTCAGATAAAAAAAAATTACACCTGGGAAGTCAACTATAGTATGCACATTGGACATGACGTGGCAGTAGTATGATCAGAAATATTATACAATGTAATTGGAAAATTTTGGAAGGAAATGGTGATTTAATTGAAGTATTAGGTGAAAAACTGAAAATTGTACATCGTAATTCTTGTAATATAAAATTTTTATTAGAGAAAGACAATAGTAAGAGTTATATAGAAGTAATTGATAGTATGAAAACACAGGGAATGTTTAAATGTGGGCATTGTAGCTTTTGTAGGTACATCTCAGAAGCCCATGAGTCATATTAACACAACTTTTAAAGTACCTGGATATTTATCTTGTAAAAGTAGAGGGGTGATTTATATTAGAACATGCAGTGGATGCAATGCTTTTTACATTGGCATGACAACATGCACCCTTATGGAAAGAATTAGGGAACACATTTATAGTATTAGAACCAAAGACACAAATACTGCATTATTTAAACATTCTTTACAGTGTAACAAACATAAAAAGTTTTTATTTTCTATATCGGAAGTTGTAAGCTAGATCAAAGGGGTGGTGATTTCAAGAATTATCTTGAACAAAAAGAGTCATTATGGCAGATTAAGTTACAGGCAGATAAACCACCTAGAATAAATGAATCCATTAACATAAAATGTTTTTTGAAATATAGAAAACTGAAGGTTATAAAATGATTTTAGAGCACTGTGTTTTTAAAGTTTTTTAAAATGGTAGTTAATTGGATAATTGTTTTATTGTATTGAAAGGGAATATATAAGGAGTGGTTTTAGCACATTTAACTCTTTTAGTTTTCTGATAAAGTCTGTTCAGATGAAAGCGCTGAATAAAGTATTGGTATGCTAAAGATTGAAGTTTTGTACTTTTACCATTTTGAGCCTTTATTGACCATTGGGGAACCTGTATTTTTTGAATTTGGTTTTGCTTATTACTGGTTGCACGTTTTTGGATTTTTTAGTTGGCCTATGTGCACTGGATAAGTCATCTGTATTATGGCTGTTCAAGCCGCATTGATGTCTTACATTGAATCTGAATGGCTGAATTTAAAGGGTCCACCAACAGATCTGTTATAACCCTATCGTGTGGCTTCTCAAAAAGCAAGATGGTAAAAAAAAATTCTGTTCATAGACCCTTTCACTTCAGCGATTCAGTTATCTTTTGGATTTATACAAGCTAATGAATTTGCCAGGTAACTGGTTTCCCTACCCCCTTTTACCAAGTAGGATCCATAGGTTTATTTATTTGCTGGTTCCCCTTTCCACACTGATAAGGAGGGTTAACAAAAGAACAACCTTCTTCCAATTGCTTCCACAAATCTTTAAAATGAAGAAAATCTTTCCCAATTATCATGGCATATTTTAAAATTGGGCAACAGGATAACATACTTTCCTAAATATAGTTGATTTCCTACTGGGTAATGGGTTGCTGTTTCCACAAATGCATACTATTTCTTTTGATTTGTTAGTAAGGGCTTTCTTTTCACATATATGCTGACCTTTATCAACATGTGCATGCTGCCTGAATCAAACATTCTCTGCAGCAACCAGTTAAGTCATTGCACTTAAATAACTTTGTTGTAGCACGGTAGCAGAATGCAGACTCAGCTCTTATAGCAGATGGACTTTTTTGCATTCTATACGCATAACATCATAACCATTAGTAGCACTCTTTTTAGAGGTTATAGCATTCACATGTATTATATATTTGTACTAGTTCAATAGATAGCTATGTGGCCATTTTTTCCACATTTAAAACAGAGGGTGTCTATAGCTAATACTTAATGTTTGTTGCCAACATTTGTCACAGGTTTTAGTATAGATCTAAACTGCTAAGTTCTATGCATAGTTTCATGGTATAGCAATTTTCTACTAAAGCAACAAAGCCTACATTATCCTTTGGGCCAGTTTGACTCACCCACTTTCTTAAAGTAGCGGGTAGAGATCTCTTAATTATTTTGCTGGCTTATGTTTTTACCATTTTATTTTCAGTAAGTTAACACTCAAAATCTAATCATAAATGAATAAATTCTTTAAATTACAAAATTGTGATAGTACTGTGTTCTTATGAGAAGTCCAATTTTGAAACCCTTGAGCATGTGCCCTTTTAACGCTCTCATCTTCCTCATACTCAGTCCTTTCCATGTCCATGAAGGCTTTCAGCAGTTCACTGGACAGATGGTCTGAAAGGATCTTGACCCAGTAAGCTAAGTCTCATCACTCCTGGTGGGCATACCACTCATACATGACAAGATATACCTCTAGGTCCTCCTCCCTCATTAGTTGCTCTAGTGGTGGAACTGTCCTTGGTGTAGCAATTGATCTGGGTTCTGCCACCATTCCTTTGGCTACAACAGTGACAGTATGCAGTGACTCTTCTACAGTTGTAATCCTGTAAAATAGACCACAGAGTTGTACTTGACGAACAGGGAAAAAAAGACTTCTAGTACTCACCACAGGATGTTTCTCTTACATAATGGAAAACTTTGCTCAAACTGGGTGGCCTTTTCTTAGGAAACAAAAGGTATTTTTAGGACTTTTGCATGGAAAAGTGTGCCAAAAAGATGCTCACTGCAATCCATCAATATGGAATATGAAAGGTAGCCCAGACAATTACTCTTAGAAAAACAATATAGTTTACAGTTTATTTAGCAGTGTCAGTAGTGCACCAGGTAGCACCTTCACCTTTGGTGCAGAAAGTTATGGGTTCTATTCCCGCACTGGGTAGATTGAATGCTGACACTGCACTGCAGCAAAAGGGGGGTGGCTGCACTCCTGAGTGTATCATCCTTCAGATGAGACATTAAACTGAGATCCTATTTACTAGAGTTGCTGGTAGCCCAGGTGGATGTAAAAGATCCTATGGTACCTATTGAAAAGAATCGGGGTCCTTTATTTAACAAAGCATAAAATACCTTATTTACATATTTATAAAATGTACATATTTACTAGCTCATACATGCACATTTCTATTTTTTACTACTTATTTTTCTTACAACATCCTCTTTGTTATTCTTCCATAATGACCCCCCCCGTTCCTTCTTCCACAACCAGACACTATTTTTTGCAATATAACAGCCAAAATCCATATCCCATTAAACCACATTTTATTCAGTCTTTCATTTGAAGTAACCCATAGTAAATAAATCTTATGTAACCTTCTCACATATTCTTTCTTTTTGTTCTTATAACAGCCATCCATAATGATATCCATATCTAGATCGTTTATGTCATTAATATTCTCAAAAATAATTTCTTCATACAACTTTTCCCCAAGTTTCACCACTCTTTTAAATTTCAAAAAAAAAAAAAAAAAAAAGAAAAACATGCCTTGTTGGCTCTTCCTGCTCATAAAATAAGCACACACTTTCATTTTTCTTTTTATATAGCATATTCCCCTTTACTGGTAACTTATTTATTACCAGGCTCCATAGGAAATTATAATACCTACTATCTTTATATACCGCTGTTTTCTTATTTTTATTGTTTTAATAACTTCTTCTGATAAATTTTCCCACAGATTTACATAATGATATTGTTTATTCACATTATTATACCACATCCCTCAAACTTTCTCTATATAATTAATGCTTATTTTCCCTATTAGTATTTCTTTATTGATAATGTTTAATGTTTTCATTTACATATTCTTTTTCTCATTTTCTTAGTCTTTTTTTGTACTTGTATATTTATGTATTACCACTATTAATTCCTTATTTTCTTCCTTTTCCCACTTTAATACTTTGCTCAAGTTTAAAGAAGTAGAAAAAACAACTGGATTTATTAACCCCAATCCCCCTTCATCTTCACTCATACACAACATACTTGTTCACTGGCTTTAATCTTGAACCACATATGAAAGAAAATATCAATTGCAGAATTTCCTTTTCATATTTTTCTGGGATCATATAAAAGTTGACATTTATGGTACTTTTCCCATTAATACAGAATTCACCAGATAAGCATTCTTCCTGAATGCTAATCTATATGTCCTCTAAAGAAGGCATCTTTCTTTCATTTATTTTATCAAAACCTCCCATTACATCATAACTACATCATTTTCTTATATTTTATCTCTAGTAAAGACATTTTATTCATTGAAAAATACACACCCCAACTCTCACCACATTATTCAAACTCTTACTTTTAGCTTTACTGAAGGCCACTCCTATTGCTTTTAAACATTTTTTTAGACAAACCAACACTTCCCTCATCCATATTTTAATCTTGGCAACTACAGCTATATCATCTGCATATGTCAACACAACTGGAATCACCACATCATCTTGCATTGCATATCTAGCATCTTTCATTATATAAACTACTTCACTCACCATTGCATTCATTACCAAAATAAGCGATATTCCACTCATGGGATAGGGATATCATTTTCTTATACCTCAATTCATGCATATTTCTTTACTCAGCCACCCACTCACTAACAATTTCACTTTATTGTTTTGATATGCTGACATGCACACTCTCCTAAATCTGTTGCCTATACCATGCTTCTTCATAACATCCCACAAAACATCATGTCCTATGGTATCAAATACCTTGCTGATATCACATATCATAAGTTTCGCATCCTCCCTTCGACTTGTAATATCATCCACATTTTCTCTCACAACCAAAAACAGTTCTTCACATCCCTTCCCTTTTATACCATGTATACTTTCTTCTATAATATCTCTCATCCTTCCTCCCATTTTCCTCTGTGTTATTTATTGTTACGGGTCTCCTATTGTTTATTTCATTCTTCTCGTCTTTCTTCCATATAAATTTTAATATGTCACTGCATAACTCTTTATAAAGAAACCATTCCTTCAACCATTTATTCAGCTTACTTACAAAATACTCTCATTGTCAATCCATTCATTTCTTGCACATACTATACACTATAATACAACTGCTCCCAAGGATAGAGCAATCAGTCAAGGAACATATACTATGGCCATCTTACTTACAAAATTCTAAGTCTCACTCACATATACTGACCCCATCACGTTAAATAACTACTACTTTTAAACAAAGTCATTAACTAGTACTACCACTGTTTTACTTACAAATGGTTACCATGAAACTATGTACTGATTGATACTACTAATGAAGGTTTATTTTCCTCTGTTGGGCTGTCTTCATACTAATGCAAAAATACCCTAATGTACTATGTATGCATTATATTGTGTTTCAAACCACAACTCGAGACCATGAAATGTATTAATTATTATTAGTATTATTAATTAATATTTTTTGATTCCCCTGTATTGTGCTGTCTTCATACCACTGGAAAAACATGTGTATTGTAAATTTTTATGCATTATGATTCTGTTTAAACATCTAAATGTATCTGTAATTGTCTTTCTGTGTGGAGCTTTTCTCACCGGCCCTCTGCTGAAAAGGGGCCTTTGGCCCAGACACCCCCGGTTAACAAATGTAAAATAAAAATAAATAAATAAATATACCATCTGAGCCTGATACTGAAACAAAATTTACTTTGTTAAGACCTGCATCCAATTCAGTAATAGTAATTTCTTTTTCAAATTCTTCATGAAGTATTTCTGTATTTTTTTTTACCTTTCATTCTCTCTCTCTCTCTCTCTCCTATTTTCCTTCTTTTTACTCTTAAACATATTTCTACATGCTGTACTACAATACTCATACTTTGTTCATGTTCTTATAATCTCTCCTTTTATATTTTTTAATTTACTTCATTATACTAATTTCCTCTTTTACTATCTTAGCCATATATGTAGATACCTCCTCCCTGCTCCCTTGTAAATAATATCTCTGCCTAAACAGCAATGTCTTAATTTTTTCTTGATTTCATTTATATATTTCTTTTTCCTTATCATAATACTACCTTGTATTGTTCTCTAAATTCTCTTAATACATTTATATGCATTATCTCATACTTCACTTTCTCTTCCTTTCTTATATCATCCGATCATTGGAAAAAAAAACACTTTTTTGTACTGTATTTTAAATTCAATCCACCATTCAGACTGTTTTTTATAGAAGTCCTTCATGGTTAAATGATCCTGCTATGACTACAATACTTTCCACTTTCCAATTTCATCCCATAATTTTTATTTTATTCTTTGTATTCCCTTTCCTGTTTTAATATACTCCCTTTCTTCCATCACCTCTATCTATATTGCTAAATGATCTGAAAATCCTGTAACAACTGTATCTCTATCTGCTACCCCAAGCCTTCTGATAATACAAAGTAATCAATTTCAGATCCAAGTGCCTCCTCTTCTTTAAGTCCATTGACTTTTGCTCCACAAAACTAATTTACTACATTTTATCACTTACTGTATTTTTTACACCTTTCCCTTTCTTTTTGCATTTTTCCTTTAAATAAAAATTAAAGTCCTCAGCAATTATAATTTTTATTTTAACCACCACATGCTTAAATATTTGATGAAACAAATTCTCTCTTTACTTGGCGGTTATATAAGCATATAATGCTATAATTCTATAAACTTGTTCTCGCAATCTCACATGCACAACAGTTAACCTTCTCTTTCTTACTAATGTTACATCTAAAATTTTGACTGTTTTTTTTTACTCGACACATGCACTCCAGAACAGTGTTCAGTTCTTTCCTTACTTGTCCTGAATCTCACATCCCTCTAACGGAATAACATCCACATCACATTTAGCACACTATTCCAGTATCCCTATCCTTCTTATGGTGTAATACAGTTCACATTTACTGCAAGCACTCTAAAATTTTTATTTTTCCTTCTTTTTAAGTTTAGGGGAAATATTTCTAAATTTTCATTTTCTTATTTTCACTCTTTTGCCAACTGATTTTTCCTTGGATCCTCAGAATCAGATTTTCCACTAGCTAGAACTTAAAAAAAATATTATTATCAATCCCTTCTCCTAATCTCTCTTCCTGCATCCACTCTCTTTTCTCTCCTCGTTTTCCATTCCATATTTTTTCTTCTTCTACAGTTTCTTCTTCACCTTGTTCATACTTTCCCCAGCCTTTTGCTGTCCTTCCTCGTGTATGTTTTCTTCCTTTTCCCCTCCATTTTCATTATTTATGGTTTGATCTTGTCAATCCATCCAAAAGTGCCCATTTTTATACAACCTGCATTCAGGCACACACCTTTTTGCATGTCCTTTCTCCCCATACAGGTTACATTGTACCTTGTCACAATCATTAATTAAATGAGATTAGTTTTCTTTATTTCTTTTATACATTTCTTTTTCCATATCATAATACTCTTTTCGATTACTCTCTACATTCTCTAATACATTTCTATACATGATTTAGGCTTGTCAGCATATCTTAATGTCCTATTATGAACAACCACAAAAATAACACTTGGCAAGTGTTTCACCATGTGTTTTTTCTTTCACATTTCAAAACAGCTTCCAGCCTCTACCCTCAGATCCATAAGTTTCTTTCATCTTTAACTTTCGCAATATTATCAAGAGTTTCACACAGACCCTGCATGGTTTTAACATCTTCTTCCAGTTCATCAGTTCTAAACTGCAAAGTAACATTTTTTTAACATTTAAGTTGTTACCAGAAAACAAATATTTATTTGTTCCATGGATAGATGCCCTTCTTTTTATTACACAGTACCAGAAATTTCATCATCAGTCCAAACGTTTCAAATGTTAAGTCACAAAAAGTCTCAGTCCCAATATGTATAAAAGACCGAATTGTTTGAGCTTTGAAACCCAGAACAATTATAAAATTGTCCTGTACACAATATCTGTCTATTGTTGACATTTTTGTTCTTATTTTCACAGCTGGTCTTCTCTTTCTTTTTTAAAAAAAACAGTTTTACTTTCAGTTTGATGCTTCCCTTTTTTGCCTGCTGTCATTGATGCATATGTTTTAGTTACTGCGTTATCTGCTGCCACAAAACCAGACTCCTCCTCAGTTTGCTGCTGCTTTTCTCTTTCACTTTCTGTCACTAATGGATATGTTTTAACTGCTGCATTCTCTGCTGCCACATTACCTTGTTTCTTTTCCACAATACCATCCACAGCACTTCTGAAAAAGTTATCTGCCATCTCACCCAATGAAACAACAGAACTGTCCCCTAGATCATCCTGTTATTTTTAAAAGAACATCATCTGCAAACCCTCCTGATGCCAGTTCAATAAACCACTTTATTAAACTCTCTTACTTCCTTCTCGAAGGAGACAGGTATATGCTTCTCATTCGTAACATCCACCACACTGGAATTTTTGTTTACATTCTGAAGCTCCATATCAAATAATTTATCCCCAAATTCTCACTTTCTACCTCCAAACTCTCCATAGCTTTTCTTTCCTCCTCTATGTTGCTTCTTCCCTTAGGCCTCTTCCTTGCTGCTGTAGAAGCACTCTGGCACCATCTAGCCACTCCAAAGAATAGGTGAATTTTCTCAATGCACAGGCCAAATTTCAGTAGTATAAATTCCACCTCAGGTCTCTCCTGTGGAGGGGCTACTGGCCTAGTGGGACTAGCCCAGTCAAAAAAGGAAAAATAAATAAAAATAAAACAACAAATACATTGTATAAAAGCATATAAATGTTGTCTGTCCCCAAAACAAAGGTCTTATAGCTTATCAAAAATTCACAGTAGGTACCTTTAATACAGTTCCATACTACTGGGAAACAATCCTTTTCAGTAGGTCTCTTTCCCTCTCTGAATCTCCTTGTAGCTCTCTCTCTTTTAGATTCCTACAACAGCAAAAATCTCATCCAGGTCTTCATTCCTTCTGCTGTTTCCTTCTCCCTAAGTCACTGTTCTGGGCATCAAATCTCCCTCTAAGAAGGGCAAACAGCACTCTGAATGAACTTTCTATACAGCATTAATTATTTCATTAAACAGGCCTGCTTTAGCTAATACAGCACCATCCTCATTTAAAGTGATAGCAAGACTTCTCTAGCTAATGCAACAAAAGTTTTTCCATGTTCCTAAACAGACACTATTATTTACTATATATATACTTAAAGCAACATCATAACTGCTTGCAAATTCTACACACACACACACACACACACACACACACACACACACACTCTACAGAATTATTTTCCAGTATTTAAAGTAATTTGGAAACTTTCTTTATTTGGCTTCTTAAGATCCTCACAGATCAGTAGCCTAGTAAGTACCTATGAACCTCTCTCTTTCTTTCTCTTTATAAACACATATCTCTCGCTCTATATATTTATATATGGATATACATATATATATATATATATATATATATATATATATATATATATATATATATATATATATATACGTGTGTGTGTGTGTGTGTGTGTGTGTGTGTGTGTGTGTGTATATATATATATATATATATATATATATATATATATATATATATATATACATATACACATACATAGGATCATAGGAAGTTACTAGGCTATTGGTCCTGAGGCCTTTACAAGCCTAGCCAAGAATATAGCACATGTTGCAACAAGTTAGCACCCTATGCCACTGTCCAGCAGGGACACAGGTGGAATCACAGGGGTGTATTTTCTGTTCCCCATCCAGTTATCCAGGTTGCGCTTAAAAAGGTTTAATGAGGTACTCTGCTTTACTTGGAGAGAGAATCTATTCCATGAAAGGGGGAGTCTCTGGGACACAAATCTGTCCTGTCAACAAGTCCTACTGATGCCACAGACCAGGTTGAGGTTGCACGTGTGGGTTACTCAAGTGGAGCTTGACTTATGGATATGCAGCAGTCCCATCAGGGTGGGGTCTGAGATTGCTTTGTATGCCAGACAGAGGTTACCTCTGAGGATTCTGTAGGAGACTGAGCAGAGGGAAAGGGCTTTTAGACTATCTGTGTAGGGTAGATGTTTGAGGCCCTGGATTCTCCGGGTGAGGAACCTCTGTGGTCTCTCCAGCTGCTGCATGCGCTTTGTGAGGTACATGCCGAAAGGGGCATTGTACTCAATAATGGGTCTTATAAGGGAAGAATACAGGGATGTTATGATCAGCTTGGGTGAGATACCCTTACTAATGAGATGAGTCATGTAGAAAGTTTTCCATACAACGGAGACAGTATGGTGGTCAAAAGTCAGTTTCTTATCAACCTGGGTTCACAAGTCCCTCACAACTGTTTGCATGCTTAGGACCTTATTATCAATGTGATAATTTGTGGGGATGTCACTCTTCTCAAAGGGGATGATGATGCATTTTTTGGCATTCAGTTTGGGGCCATGTTTCTGGCACCAGCCATTTCTTTGGGTGACACTCTCTTGGAGGATGTCCACATCATTAGGGGAATTGATGACAGCACCCATCCTGCAGTCATCTGCAAACTTGGTCAGCCATAGCCCACTAAATTTGGCCTGCACCTCCGAGAAGTATATTCCAAACAGCAGAGGCCCCAAGACTGATCTCTGGGGTACATCTCTTGTTACAGGTCTGATCCCACATCAAAACCTTCAAAGCCAGCTATGAAGGCAGAATTGTGGCAGACACTAAAAACAACCACAAAGCCTTCTATAGTTATATCAAGAATCTCCATGGCAATACCCAGATTTGCTCTGAGTTACTGCACAATGGTACCTCCTATACTGAGCCAAAAGATATTGCCAACATATTGGCTGACAGATTCAGTGCCAACTTTACCCCTCTCCCCCCCCAAAGGACCAATCTCAATACTGGAACAATGCCAGGCACCCAGCATTACTGCAGCACAGGTTAAAGCTGCATTGTCCAAGGCCAAGAATACAGCTTCTATGAGACCCGACAATATCCATGGCTGTGTTCTACATGAATTACAAAGTGAACTGGCACCACATCTGTGTGCCCTGTTCATTCACAGCCTCACCTCAGGCTTTGTCCCTTCTGAATGGCGCACTACTACAGTTATCCCTCTCAATAAAGGAGGAGCAACTACAGACCCTGGAAATTATTGCCCCATTAGCCTGACGAGTTTGATATGTAAGGCTATGGAGTTTATCATCATGGACTTAATTAACAAGGATATAGGGAATCTTCAAACTCTAGATTCCACGCAAGTTGTTTTTTTAAAAAAGGCAGATCATGTCTGCGCAACCTGCTTGACTTCTTTGAGTCAATCACCAGAGCTGTGGATGAGGGTAAGGCAGTTCATACAGCCTACCTCAATCTGACCAAGGCCTTTGATACCACTCCTCACTCAGGAATTACTGATAAACTCACCAAATTAGGTATCAAACCCTATATCATTAGGTGGGTTGCAAAGTGGCTCACAGACAGAACCCACAGTGTGAAAGTAGTAGACTCCAAGTCAGACTGCCGACCAGTCAAGAGTGGAGTCCCACAGGTATCAGTCCTGGGTCCTCTCCTGTTTGGCATCTACTTCTCAGAAGTCCAGGCCAACACAGTGGGCCTCTGGCTGACCAGGTTCACAGACAACAGCAAGCTGGGAGCCATTATTAACTCCCCAAGTGATGCAGACATCCTGCAGAAAGGTTTCACTGAGACCAATGACTGGTGTCAAAACCATGGCCTTAATCATAATGCCAAAAAATGCATCGTCATCCCCTTTGGGAAAAACTCTTTTTCCGCTAATTGCCACATCAATGGGAGCCCACTGAACACTGAACGAGTTATAAGAGATCTGGGGACACAGGGTGACAGCACCCTCTCCTTCGACCACCACATTGGCATTGTGGTTAGAAAGTCCTTCTACTTGGCACATCTCATTACCAAGGGTTTTGCATCCAGGAAGAAAGAGGTCATCATTTCCCTCTACTCTTCCCTCATTAGACCAATCATAGAGTATAATGCCCCATTTGGCATGTACCTCACTAGACACCTGCAACAGCTGGAGAGGCCGCAAAAGTACCTCACAAAGAGAATCCTAAGCCTTAAACACATGTCCTACATGGACAGACTCAAAAAACTCCAGCTATTCTCTGTCTCATATTGTCAACTAAGAGGTGATCTCTGCTTGACTTACAAAGCCATGTCTGACCCAGCTCTGTTAGAAATGCTACATCTAAAGAAATCCCAATCCCTCCACACTACGCACTCCAGAGACCTCAACCTCATTACCACAATTAACAGAACATGCTGGTGGGACAGGTTCATAACCCACAGACTGCCCATGCTCTGGAATAGACTTCCCATACATGTCAAGCAGAGCACCTCACTGGCCCTCTTCAAGAGAAATCTTGATGAGTGGATGGGAAATAGAAAGTTCACCCAAGGGATCAATCCAGTGGCTCTACTTGATAGAGGCACTGGGAACTGATGTCTGGTGGCACAATGTCAGGGCACTTCTATGGGCTAGGCTTGTAAAGGCTCCAAGGCCATTAGCCTAGTACACACCTATGAACCTATGAACTTGAGGTGGCTTCCCCTATTTTGACTAGGTGGGTTCTATCAGTGAGCCAGTTTGCTACTCATCTGGCAACATATGATTTGATGCCTAGTTGAGAGAGTTTATGTATTATACCTGAGTGGGGAATAGTATCGAAGGCTTTGGCCAGGTCAAGGTACAGGTGGTATGCACCGTCTTCCCCTCATCTATGGCCTTGGTGTCTCAAAGAAGTCGACCAAATTTAACAGGCATGACCTCCCCTTGACAAAACCACCAAACTGTGTGGGATCAAGTGTTTGGATGTTGCCAATGTCCTTGTTAATGAGGTCCATGATAATCTGCCCCATGGCCTTGCAGATCAGGCAAGTTAGGCTGATGGGTCTATAATTTCCTGAATCGGTGGACGCTCCCCCTTTGTTCAAAGGGATGACAGTAGTTGTCCTCCACTTGGCTGGGAAGAAGCCGGTACTCAAGCTTTTGTTGAATAGGGTGCCTAATGGTGCTGCAAGTTCCTGCCTGAGTTCATGTAGGATGCAGCCTACAGTTTGAAAAGTGATAAAACTGGCAAAAGCAATCAAATATGAAAAGATTGCAAAATGCTGGTCCTTTCATAGGTGAGAGCTCAAAAAAGTGTGATTAGAAATGTGTCTTTTCCCCACTGTAGCATGATCTCTGACTTGGTATATACAAGTACCATGGGGTTTACAGGGCTACAGAGGTGCTTGCCCCCTACAAAAAAGATTTACAAGTCTTTTTTGTTATTTGAGTTTTTTAAGTGTGTTTGATTACAGTAGTTTCAAACACATTTGTTCAAGCACTATGTACTCAACATTTTCTGCTTCGACCACCTGTAGTGGATTGCATATCTCTCTCTCTCTCTCTCTCTCTATATATATATATATATATATATATATATATATATATCATAAGCATTTTGTGTCTTCTTAAGAGCAATGCTCATCTGCCTCATCAATTAATAAAACTTTTTTGAAGACACAAATGGCTCCGGAGATTTCTTCAGCTTCAACAGGTTAAGTTTAATGACTTCTGCAACTTTCAGCAGACAGTACAAAAATTGGGATTGAGATTACCCTCTGAATAAGAGCACCACCAGAAAGACAAAAAGAAGCTACCTTGGAAATCAGAATCACCCCCACGGTAGATATATATGTGTTTGTATATACAAAAACCGAAAGATAAAAAGATATATAAATATATATGTCAAATATTCTTTAAATTAGGGCCGCTAAAAATCATCTTGGTGCATTATATCAAAATTATTTTGTTGAATAGTACAGTGCTCGATTAAGTGCAGTCTGACTGGAAGTGAATTGCTATGCTCTGGTCATTTACACTGACCATTTGTATGTGGGGTGTGTTTTGGCCAAGATCTGCTGTAAGCAGTTTAAGGGATTTTCTCTTCTTCCTTGCTGTTGTGCAGTTGTGGATTTGTTATGCATAACAAGCAGGGTGTGGCGGAAGAGCCAGGGCAAAAACACTCTTTTAGGTATTTCTGATTATTGTAAGGATTCTGATGAGTTCAATACAGGCCTTTGCTTTTGAGGGTTTGTGCTTCACTATATCAATCCTAAATGTAATGTACATTGTTTAATTGATATATATTCATAGAACTATAGCAGAAAGACCCTGGCAAAGAATTACAAACTTCCCTTAATGAAAGCATCATGATGGATATGCCAACTACCAGAAGCACAGCTGGCTCAAGTAGCGTCCTGTACTGGTACCCTGGATTAGTGGCCCATCCCCTCAGATCTTCAAGTGAACAGCAAAAAATCCAGGGTAAACCTATGTGCTAGGCTTTTAAAGGCTCCAGGGCCATTAGCCTAGTACACACCTATAAACCTATGAATAAATAAATAAATAATCAAGAAAAAAAGCAATTCACTGGACCAGCTTGTTGCAGTTACATCCAGCTCTTTCACTGAAGAGAAAAAAAAAAAAAGTCAGCCAGCTGGTCAAATGAAATACATGCTCCACCTTCCCTTCTGCCCTAGTTAGTAAGGTCCCATTTCTGTGCCCTGCCCTGACTCTCCTTTAGCACCTTTTACTAACAACGACAATAACAACAATTAATTTCTTATTTTAAACTGTAGCAAACTCCTTGCTACAAATTTAGCAAACAGTTGCTAGAGTTTATGGCCCCCATGTATGGAACCCATGTTTTAGTTAAAGAAAAAAAGATTTTTTTACTTTTAAGCTATAGTGAATTACTAGCCACAATGTAGTTGCCATAGTTTAGACCACACAAAGAGAGCTACAGTGCTCAAATATGACTGCAAATGCAAGGCTGGCTTTTAAAAGCCAGTACTGCATTAAAGAGAAATCAGCTGACGGCACATCTGTAACACTTTCTGTACAAGGCAGTTGCCCTTCTCACCCCACCTTAGCATTATTACTACCAACTACCTCTTAAAGACATACCTATGTTCCAGCGTACTGGCATTTAAATGCAGAGTGACACACAAGTCTTTATTAATGATTCAGGCTAATAAACCTGTCTCTACTAGTTGTAGACATGACATGTTTCAACCTATTTTATGCTTGTTATTATATCATGAATGGACAGAAATATGTGTGTGTGTGTGTGTGTGTGTGTGTGTGTGTGTGTATGTATATATGTATATATGTGTGCAGGTGAGTGGATATATAGAAAAAGATACAGCTAGATATAGGTGTATAGATATGTATTTGTGTATGTATATATATATATATATATATATATATATATATATATATATAGATAGATAGATACATATATACATTACACACACACACACACACACACACACACACACACACACACACACACACACACACATACACGGTTGTCATTTAAAAGTTAATCAGCAATGTTTGTGCAGGTATAAAAATGAGTGACAGCACAAATGTGTAACTGCACATTTGTATGAATCAAAGTTGACTGACTTCAAGTTTTATACATTGTAGGTATGTAGAAGTGTGCAGGAAAATGTATGATTGACTGTAAAGGTGGTTGTAAAAATGTGCAAGATTGCATTACAGTGGGTAGTGTATATGTGTAAGTGTTCACAAGGTAGGGTTAGAGTTAGGCTAAGGTGAAGAGATGGATTTAGTGTTGTTCCTGTTTGACTGAGTGTGTATGCTGTATCCTTTTAGCTTATGTTATGACACTGTTAGGGAAAAGCATTTTTAGTAATGTAATGTGTAGGATTATGGTTGGGCAGGGTTAGGGAATCCCCTTGAACAGCCTTACTCATGTGTGCTAACCCAAAACCTACTCCTGCCCTAACCATACATCTACATATTAGGTTACTAAAAGCCTTTCCATAAGAGTACTGCTATTTAGACAATGCTTGATCTGGGTTTTGTAACTGAAGTTTATTGATAGTGGTAAAGAGAACTTGTCAATGTTTTATGATTTGCTATTTTGTATGTAACACATTTGTGCAGTCACCCATCTTTGTTCATTCATTGTGTGTTGATGATCATTTGTGTTGTTAAACAGTGGTGATACAATCATACATATATAATGTTGTTGTTGTTTGTCTTTCGGCTTTTCCCATTAAGGAGTCACCACAGCGGAACTCCGGTCCGCTAATGATTGGCAGTAGATTTTTTATGAAACGCCGAGGTGCCAGCTCGACACTCAACCTTCAACAAAGGCACGCCCATTTATGCATGCATATCTTTCGAACGCTACCCAACTGCAGGAAGGACATGCAGACTCCACACTGAAGGCACTCCCAAGCCCAGCTGAGAATCGAACGGGAGAACCTCTTGCTGTGAGGTAACAATGCTACTGCTGTACCACTGCGGCATTAATTATACTTATATAATATATAATATAATTAAACAAACTGCAGGGCAGAATCACATGATACTGCAAGATCATGGATTCCTTCAATTCTCCCAGAACCATTGAAAAACAGGTATGCTGACAGAAACACAGAGGAAAACTTGAATACTTCTATTTCATTTGCTGTCATGGCAAGAACTGATGAATACAGAATGACCAGATGACATCTAGCATGCATCGTAAGCTTAAGGGTAGCTAGCATTTAAAAGTGGTACTATTCTATTTATATATTATCAAATGTTATTTCTGCAAAACTGCAAAAGTTTCAACTTGTTTGCAATATGTTCATTTGCAGTACAGTAAACTTAGAGACTATTTTTTAAGTCCAGTTATATGCATATCTATCAGCATGTGTACATGTGTGTATACGTATGTATTTATTTTGGGTCAGGGCAAATGAAGTAAGAAAATGAAAACAAGACCCTATTCCAGTTTTAAGGAATCTGATCCTGCAATATATTTTTATGGAATCATATATGGAAGAGAAAGCATACATCAACTGCTGAGACTTATATACAGAACTGCATCTCAGGACATCAACCTTAGTAATAACAATTCTCAAACAATGAAGTTAAAATGAATAAGGATAAACATGTACACCCTGTTAGTCAGGATTTCATGTCCTCAGCAGGACTGGTGGCATATTACTCAGCATTTTAATACATCAACTTCATCTGCACTTTCTTCTTGTTGAGGAGTTAGTTGTGCCTTTGTGCATTATGTCTCATACTGGGGAAGGCACATGTGACATCAAAGCAGGAAGATCCAGGTCTTCCCATTTACTGACATTCTTGCATTAACAGAGAATAGTGTTACATAATATGTAGTATGTGGTAACAGTAAATAACATTCCAACAAAGTTAATCTTATCTGTTTTTTGTTGTGATATGAATCAGCATCTTCTTACAGCCAGCTACTTATGGATCATGATGAGTAGACAATGTGTACCCATTAACGGTGTGGATGTGTGTGTGTGTGTGTGTGTGTGTGTGTGTGTGTGTGTGTGTGTGTGTGTGTGTGTGTGTGTGTGTGTGTGTTTGTATGCAGGCACCCATGGATGTGTGCATTTGGGTGTGAGTGTGTGCATATACCTGTGTATGTATATATCATTTGTGTGTGTGTGTGTGTGTGTGTGTGTGTGTGTGTGTGTGTGTGTGTGTGTGTGTGTGTGTGTGTGTGTGCATGTTTGTATGCAGGCACCTGTAGATGTGTGCATTTGGGTGTGAGTGTGTGCATGTACCTGTGTATGTATATATGTATATATCGTGTGTGTGTGTGTGTGTGTGTGTGTGTGTGTGTGTGTGTGTGTGTGTGTGTGTGTGTGTGTGTGTATACTTGTGTGTGTAAGCATGCATCTGTATGTATGCATGCACATGGGTCTGTGTGCATGTGCGTTTGTGTGTCTTTCTGGATATGCCTGTGTGTCTGTCTGTGCACGTGGAAATGTGTTTTGTGAGACCCTTCTTTTAACAGATTCCTTGGCGATTTTATATCACGAGGAACTGAACATTGAAGTGAAGAAAGTTCAAGGAAAATATCTGCTTTTTACAGTTATAAAGCAACATACCTTTAATAAAAATGTGTATATTACTTACACTTTGTTGAAGAACACTGAAAAGTGCTTGTGTCTGGGTTTGTTCCTGCTTTGCTTTGTCAAGTTCTGAGTTTTTGGTTTTTAATTCCTCTCGGAGAACAAGCAGTTGCTGTTAAAAATTAGAAAAGTATTAGTGTGTGGGAGCAGTCATTGGAGGAAGTGCAAGTAATGGTCAAACTTCTAACAGGCAGTAAAAAAAGCAATCATTTCCAAGTAACCTTGCAGGCACAAGTATCGGCTATTTCAAAGCTGCTTCTTTCATTACTCTTAAAGCTATTATTTCTTACTGAAACTTGTGAAGAACTCATTCCATCTGTGTTTTTACCAGATTATAACTTGGCAGGCAATTTGTCTCATGCAGCCTGGATATAGTTATTTCTCACTCTGATGTAATAGTTTACAGATGAATACTGGTACAGTGCTGAGAAAAACCTTTGTGTATGACACTACATAGTGATATCATTATTATTAAAGTAAACACTCAAAAAAACTTATCCAGTATATTTGGCTTGTGGTGCAAATGCTAATTATGCATGTTATCAGACTTTGCTGAGGGCTGTTTTCGGTGAAGCCTGGGGTGAAAAGCTCCATCACTGAAGATTGATAAAAATAAAGAATACATAATAATACAAATTAATAATAATAATGCAACATGTCATGACATCAAAATAAGATAATTAATAGCAATATAATGAATAAATGTTCTGTAATAAATATGAAAACATCTTATACTAATAGTTAATATTGAAGAATAACATAACATGAACTGAAATATTTTTTCTCATAAAATAGAAAACTCTTTTGTGTGTAAATGTAGAGTAGGTCTAATAAGGTGGCTTTCAACATTATATACAGAAAAAAAGGAAAATGTATTTATAAGTGAAATGCATGATGTGAAGGTCAATACAGTATATAAGGGTCTACATTGAAGTGAGGTAGTTATGTGATCTTGGGATTATATTATCACATTTTTTTATGTTGAGTATGTGAGGTTGGAGTGTGAACCTGGCTTCCTTACAGGTATTTCTGACTGAGCCAGGCAACTTGTTCCATATAGTACCAAAACTATTCTTAAACATAGCCTCACCATAGGTGCTGTGGGCTTGCAATTATTTATCAAATGGCGAGGCATTTCCCATCAAATGGCTTTGGTAAAATTTTATTTTTCTGATATTCCTCAAAACCACAGCTAGCTGCAAGGACTGATCCAGTTCTGGAGTGCAGTAAATTTTTCACTTTTTGTCACTGTAGTATAACCATGAAATTGGTTTGTGTATATATAAGTTATGAGCTGTGGGGGTAAAGGAATCCAGGAGAGTAGGTGGAGGTTGCCTACCTACAAAAATTATTTATTTTTTTTACTTTTCATTTTTTTTAAGTCATGCTTCCCAAAAATTAAAAATCAATGAATTGTGACTCATTCTTAGATGTCTCGATGAAATATAAGGAAACAACAGATTGATTTATGTGTGAGAATGCACATTCTAGGCAGCAATAGCATGATTGCTACTTGCACTGGTGTAGAATATAACATTTAAAGTTGAGTACACACATAATATTTGCTTAAAAGAGACCATCCTAGTATGTAAAGAAGACTACAGCACTGCTAAGATATGGGTAAAGATTATGTTAGAAATGATGTTCAATGTATAGTCTAATACTTTACAGTGCATTTGTACTGGAACCCTTATTGAACCACATTTCATTTTCTGGAATAATTGCAAATGAAAAAGAAGAAAGAAAGTAGGAAGGGGGAAAAACAAAGATGTTATAACCTGTGACATTTTTAGCAGGGTAGTTTTAGAAGAAATGGATAGACTGCACAGGACTGAATGTCTCTCTGTCTCACCATCTCTTTTGTGATCTAAGTATAAATATAAGGAAAACCTTACATCATATTCAACACAAAGCGGCAGCATCAGGCTTAGAGTAACAGCCTTCCCTTCATCTTTTCAGACCCAGAAAGTCTGCAACTGGTGCATTAACTAATTTATCACACACATCCACTACATTTTTGGAATGCTGCCTTAACAATCCCAGTTTAACTAGTTGCTAATTAATGTGTCAATGTTTTCAGGTGTAATGTGAGAGTGGTATGAAAAATCTAAACACCAAATTCATATTGTACTTTACTTCCACAGATTCTGGGCAATGATTAAATTATGCAGTGGTAGAAGGATGAAATGGCCATTGAACACTGCAGGCAGGGATGTAGCTAGGATTTTCAAATTTGTACTCACAGCTCTCAAACTGCTACCCTCCTCCCCAGCCAAGCTATGGCCATTCTCGTAATTCATGGTTCGCTCTTTTAGTATCGATGAAGAGGCATTCGCTGTAATGCCTCTTCAGTAATATAATATAGATTCACTCAAACTCGGTTCCTTGAAGTGAAAATGAACCTGAAAGTCAGTTCTTTGAAAAATGCAGCATGGTAGTTGAGGTAGAGGATTCATGCTTTTGTTTTCTGTAACTAAGGTACAGGTTTTGAGCTTGAGTAAATTACTAACCACTTGCTACCCCTAATTAGGGTGTTTCATTCACACACACACCCCACCTACTTCTTAGTGCAAGAAATATGGACAAAGCCTAAAATAAACAGGGACATATATTAAATAATGCTCTCGTGAACTTAGAAAGTTGCTAGAATAACAGGATTTGTGCTAGTATGAATTTTTCTAAAGGGCATGAAGTCTGAAACTCAAATGTGTCATTATTTAGCAACTTCAGCCTTCAATGATTTTCTAGAAAATCACAAAATTTATGAGGAACAGACAAAAAATATGGGGCAAAAATCTGGACATTCTGCAAAATTCGGACAGTTGAGAGGTATGCTACCTACCACACACACACACACACACACACACACACACACACACACACACACACACACATGCATACCTCTCAACCTCTTAGAGCAACAAACCCATAAATAAAACTGAGGCAAAGGCCCAAAAATAAAGACTTTTTGTTTTTTAAATATTGCCCTTATAAATTTAGAAAGATAATAGAATAGTAGTAGGTCTTGCATTAGTACGAATTGTCTGAAAGGTATGAAATCTGAAACTCAAATATCTGCCATTATTTTCTAACTTCAGTCTTTAATGATTTGCCACTAATTTGCCAGAAAACTGCAATTTTATAAAAAACGGACCAAAAATGTGATGCAAAAATATAAAATTGCCAGACAATACAGCTGGGAACCTGTCAAAGAAGGGACACCATTTTAATATGAGCAATGTTAACTTGAGCAGCTGACAAAATTAGAGAATCTACATGCATTTCTGAAATAAAAGTAATGTATAACTCTGATCATTAGTTGTTTATAACTGAAAGCCTCCACGTTTTCTTCCAAAATTGCTATTTTGCAGAGGGATTATTAGGGGGGAGCAACATTTTGAGCCAAAATTGTGAACAGTTGAGAGGTTTGGATATTCCTAAGTCTATAAAGCGATTAATTTGCACGTACCTCTCAACCTCTTAATGCAGGAAATCTGGACAAGACCAAATATATTGGGGGAACATACAAACAGTACTAAAAATTGATCTTGTATAAACTTTAGACAGTTGATAGAATAACAAGTCTTGCTTTAGCATGCATTTTTCTGAAGGTTATGACATCTGAAACTTAATGTCTGTCATTATTTAGTGACTTCATTCCTAAATGATTTGCCAGAAAAGTTTTATTTTGCATTTTACAGCATGGACACTAATAAATATCTGCTAAACAAAGCAATGCTGTCTCACAATGAAACTAGATTTGGCATTAAAACTTCTCTGCCCTTGAAACTCACATTCATTGAAACCCACATTCAAAGAAAATACATTTTGCCAGTGGCAGATAAAGATTAACTTTGTGCTGTTTTCAAATCATAGGCCCCCTTGCACATGGAACATGCACATGCTCTATGATACACCTTCCTGATTGTATTAAATTATATTCCTTGTACAATACGGTATAGTTGTTAGATAGCATTTTAAAATTATTGTTTTGAACATTTTTCCAGTAAACAATGAAACAAAATGCATGCACCAATAATGACAAAACAGCCCAATTCAGAACATTTCCATCATAAAAGTCTACTCAAACTTCTACAGTCCACCAGTATCAGTAAATATGCACAATCTCTGAACTAGTAAAAGCCATCTACACAATTCCACATTAAAGAAATATGTAACTAATGAAGAGGTTGTTGCTAGCAAACAACTTTATATTTCATTGTTTCATCTACAAATAAAGTGCCTGTTGCCCTTGAGGAATAAATTGCCTATGTTGCATTAAAAAAGTGATATGCTAGTAATATTGCAATAGGGAATGGATGGCAAACTAACAGGTTCATAGTTACTACTAGATATCTTTGCCAAAAAGGACTACAGCATCCACCCCCTTTACAACACAGTACAGTATCAGCAATGCAACTACCTACTGTGGGAGAAGAACCCACAGCCTTCTGCATCAAAAGCAAATACACTACCTGTTGTGCTATTAACAATATAAGCAGACTCAGCATAAGCAGCATTAAACTTTAGTTCCCCTGCAGCTCTCAGCTCCTTGTAAAATATACTCGACACTCAGCTGTATCTCTGAACTTTGCAGCACAAGAAATCTGGAAAAAGCCAACATTTATTGGGGGGGGGGCAAAAGCCCAAAAACCAGGGACACATTTTAAACATTGCTTGTATAATTTTGGAAAGTTGCTAGAATAAAATGCTGTGTTACCACCATGCATGTCTGATAATATCATGCATGATATTATTTTTTATCCTCCCACCCAGCACAGTCTCCAGCTATACTCTTGGTCTCTGCCCATACCCAGTGTGACGCCCCACCACTGGACCAGTAATCAAGAAGCCTCAGTCCTCACCACTGTCCACAATGAGGGACGTACACTGGGAGGATAGCAAGTACACATTCAGCATTTCCAGATGCAGCTCTCTGCATCAACTGAAATGTCCCTTAAGAGGACAGAGAGACCACAGTCAGTCCCGGGATGGTTTCTCACTGTTTCTCCAGATCCCCAATAAGACTCCCCCATTGGCAGAGCTATAGAGTTGAGATCTCAGCTGAGTGACCAAGCCAAGACCCCCAGCACTGTCTCCATCCAACCAGTGCTTTGTGTCCCTGCCCAAGTAGCTGACACACACACTCACTGAGGTTTTATTTATGCACACACACACACACACACACACACACACACACACACACACACACACACACACACACACACACACACACACACACACACACACACACACACACACACACACACACCTGGGAACGTCTGGCACAGTTTTCCTAGCTATGCTCCCTTCTGCCCAGACTATAAGTTAGTTATCACTGCCACCAGTTAACTCCTTATTGGCTACTTTAAGGCCCTTAACAAAGGGTGTCCAATCTTAACGTGTAATATTAATATTAACACAAATGGTAGTTTGACCAACAGCAAGGCTATTAGGAGTGGCCCACACAGTGCCACCAAATAAATATTTATTGTACTTTCACAACATAAATATCTCTACACAGCTTAGCCACAATGAAATGTTTAAATATATTTAATAATAAATAATAAAAGAGCAAGATAATACTAAATATAGATATTTCACTAGGAGAGTTGTGTGATTTGGAACTCAAAACCACTATTCTTGAGTTGGTCAGAGTCCCTAGCTGACCAATAGCCACTCCTATGATGTCAGGATGTCTTTGTCACCCCTTATGTTAACATGAAATGTCCTATGAAACTGTTGGTCTCCAATAGAGGTATAACAAGCAGCAAGTTTACCCAAACCCTGCCCCAGTATATGAGAGCTGCCTGTCTGCCACTTTATTCAACTTTGCCCCATCAGACAGACTTTTTCTATATTGACATTAGTTTTGCTACAGCATGCTAGAACTCTGTGGAATGAAATCAGGTACTTACAGATGAGAAGCATAACACATGTAAAGGAATTGTGGCAGCCGTACCGTGAATGTAATATATACAATTTATGTAAACTATCCAGCGGTGGTTCTTGCAGTGGTGCAGGCTTTATCAAATATCCCATTTTATCAACATCATCACCATTAAAGCAGTTTGGTACAGGGTCCATTTATGTGCTGCTAATCTTTCACTGTCTAGCAATAATGGAGCAGCTTGGTACAGGTACATTTGTTAGCATGATGCCCATTTCAATGCATCTGCACCCTGTTAAATGTTGCAGAATGGGCTCTGCAGATATTGAAATCATCATTGTGTTCTTCATGTCTGGAGTCATATCTTATGTTTGTCCCATCACCCTGCACCTCATTAGTACCATGAGAAGGAGTGATAGTTATGCTTTTACCTCTGGGCTTAGTAGTCCTGTTTTCATATCTACTGTTGACAGTTTCAGCAGTTGTAATAGTGTCTTCTGATCTGGTGGAATTAAGAGCAGCACACAAGCATCACACCAATACACCAGTGAACTGACATCCACAAGCCTTGCCTCAAACCAAAGTGTACCACATGTGGACATCTCTATATGACATAAGCACAACTCACAAGTAAGTCTTAGCTGATACTTGGTAAGTCTTAGCTGATACTGCAATGATGCAATGAAATATACCTAATATACCTGAAATGCAAAGTACAGAACATGATTATACCTCAAGGACAAGATAAATCATTTGTTTACCAACACCACTACACTATATCATGTGACATGTCAAACATATAACACGATTTTCTCCTTTAGAGGTGTGATGGAGATCTTTGAGTTTTGCTAGGAGAGATTGATGAAGAAAGGTCAGATACAATTGTAATATCTATAAATACCTGCCATCAGAATCACACATAAGTGTAAACATATGCTGCCATGTATGAAGACATAACTCTGCATCCACCTGGCAACTTACATCCAAGACACAATCAGGTACTGCTTTTCTCAAATTATGTCCCATGAAAGATTTATGCATTATGAACCGGCAGTGTAAAACTTGGTTCTAGATGACTATCACTGTTGAAGTGACACCCCGACCCCATGTGCAAAATAGAAAAAAGGATTGTGGATGGATGACCCATGGAACAGCAAGAATGGGACATTTTGATAAAGTCATGAGGTGAGGCACCCGTCTTATGGCAATGCATGTATAACCAATGTCAGAGACCTATTTATTGGCTCTTCCTCTCACATACATCAAACTGTAGTGATATGTATGTACTGTGTAGCCATGTTTACCTACAGCACTGACTTGGTGGAACTTGATCTCTCATAGCTGATCTCACTGACCTTTGGCCTACACCAGCACAGAAGACCAAGATCATTTTCCTTCAGTGCCTGGAGTTGTATCTCATTTTCCTCTGATACAGCATTATCCTGGCCCTGCTGCTGCAGTCTGTCTACTTACAACACATAAAGAGGTCACAGATAAAAGTATGTTTTATGCTTGCTCCATGTTATTACCAGTTTGACCAACAGCAAGGCTATTAGGAGTGGCCCACACAGTGCCACCAAATAAATATTTATTGTACTTTCACAACATAAATATCTCTACACAGCTTAGCCACAATGAAATGTTTAAATATATTTAATAATAAATAATAAAAGAGCAAGATAATACTAAATATAGATATTTCACTAGGAGAGTTGTGTGATTTGGAACTCAAAACCACTATTCTTGAGTTGGTCAGAGTCCCTAGCTGACCAATAGCCACTCCTATGATGTCAGGATGTCTTTGTCACCCCTTATGTTAACATGAAATGTCCTATGAAACTGTTGGTCTCCAATAGAGGTATAACAAGCAGCAAGTTTACCCAAACCCTGCCCCCAGTATATGAGAGCTGCCTGTCTGCCACTTTATTCAACTTTGCCCCATCAGACAGACTTTTTCTATATTGACATTAGTTTTGCTACAGCATGCTAGAACTCTGTGGAATGAAATCAGGTACTTACAGATGAGAAGCATAACACATGTAAAGGAATTGTGGCAGCCGTACCGTGAATGTAATATATACAATTTATGTAAACTATCCAGCGGTGGTTCTTGCAGTGGTGCAGGCTTTATCAAATATCCCATTTTATCAACATCATCACCATTAAAGCAGTTTGGTACAGGGTCCATTTATGTGCTGCTAATCTTTCACTGTCTAGCAATAATGGAGCAGCTTGGTACAGGTACATTTGTTAGCATGATGCCCATTTCAATGCATCTGCACCCTGTTAAATGTTGCAGAATGGGCTCTGCAGATATTGAAATCATCATTGTGTTCTTCATGTCTGGAGTCATATCTTATGTTTGTCCCATCACCCTGCACCTCATTAGTACCATGAGAAGGAGTGATAGTTATGCTTTTACCTCTGGGCTTAGTAGTCCTGTTTTCATATCTACTGTTGACAGTTTCAGCAGTTGTAATAGTGTCTTCTGATCTGGTGGAATTAAGAGCAGCACACAAGCATCACACCAATACACCAGTGAACTGACATCCACAAGCCTTGCCTCAAACCAAAGTGTACCACATGTGGACATCTCTATATGACATAAGCACAACTCACAAGTAAGTCTTAGCTGATACTTGGTAAGTCTTAGCTGATACTGCAATGATGCAATGAAATATACCTAATATACCTGAAATGCAAAGTACAGAACATGATTATACCTCAAGGACAAGATAAATCATTTGTTTACCAACACCACTACACTATATCATGTGACATGTCAAACATATAACACGATTTTCTCCTTTAGAGGTGTGATGGAGATCTTTGAGTTTTGCTAGGAGAGATTGATGAAGAAAGGTCAGATACAATTGTAATATCTATAAATACCTGCCATCAGAATCACACATAAGTGTAAACATATGCTGCCATGTATGAAGACATAACTCTGCATCCACCTGGCAACTTACATCCAAGACACAATCAGGTACTGCTTTTCTCAAATTATGTCCCATGAAAGATTTATGCATTATGAACCGGCAGTGTAAAACTTGGTTCTAGATGACTATCACTGTTGAAGTGACACCCCGACCCCATGTGCAAAATAGAAAAAAGGATTGTGGATGGATGACCCATGGAACAGCAAGAATGGGACATTTTGATAAAGTCATGAGGTGAGGCACCGCCTTATGGCAATGCATGTATAACCAATGTCAGAGACCTATTTATTGGCTCTTCCTCTCACATACATCAAACTGTAGTGATATGTATGTACTGTGTAGCCATGTTTACCTACAGCACTGACTTGGTGGAACTTGATCTCTCATAGCTGATCTCACTGACCTTTGGCCTACACCAGCACAGAAGACCAAGATCATTTTCCTTCAGTGCCTGGAGTTGTATCTCATTTTCCTCTGATACAGCATTATCCTGGCCCTGCTGCTGCAGTCTGTCTACTTACAACACATAAAGAGGTCACAGATAAAAGTATGTTTTATGCTTGCTCCATGTTATTACCATGATCCATATTTATGAATCATATGAACAACAGGACTCAATACCGCATATTAAAGACAGCATGTACAACTTAGTGAGTATTGTGTTTATGAATATGGTGGCATGTTACTAGGAAAAAGAGTTTTATTGCACCCATTCCTATGAGCACAAACCATCAATTCCAAAGCCCAAAAAATAGAACCACTTGCATATCACTGTTTTTGTGAAAATATTCAAATTAATCAAGAATGGGAATAAGGACAAAATTCCTTAGCTCCACTGTTCTGTGACATCAAGCTTACAGGAATGCACGTTTCAGTGAAGCAATTATCAAAACATACTTGATGGATTTAAATTCCATGAAAACATAGTTGACCACCTCATGTACTCCTATTATCTGATAGATGGTTGCGAACTATATTAAGTAAAAGAGACAAATAACTGGGAATGTTTTTATGAGGCAATGGAAACTGTTGGAGAAAAATATGATGGCATACCCATACAATGAAGGGAATATTGTATTCTTTAAATGGTAGCACGTCTTTAGGAATTTGAAATTTTGAGGGCATGGTGAAATATTTCACATGAATTATTCGCTGCCTGTAAAATCTTTCTGCAACATTATTTTAGATGTGCAATACTCACTAATCCTTTTTTTCCCCATTTTGTTCTTTTTGTGTGGCCTTGTATTCCTAATGTAATTTGTATATTGTATGAATGTTTTACTGGATTATGAGGAAAGGTAATAGAAGGAAACTAAATTTTTCTGTTGTGTATTTGACACAGCTGGATATCTTTATCCCTACACTAATTTATATTTTAATTTATACTTTTCTTTTTTATGCCTGCCCATGATTCTTTTCCTTGAAAAAAGGTTAAATATTACTGAGTCAGAGTTTCTGATGCAGAGTTACAGAACTCTGAGTGGTCATATAACAGGGATGACACATCAGCTTGAGTTTTAGCAACTGGTTCTAGTATTAATAATCGGAATATAATTACATAAAAATTATCTATGTATCTATCTATTTGCTTATGTGTTTTACAATGGGTATACCTCCCTGCTTATTTATTTTAACTTCTCTCACTTCATAGATGAAAGGGGAAAACACAAAGATCCTGTAACTCCAAACTTGCAGAAAATATTATGTCTGCGAAATAAACTACTTGGTAATCAGAGTTCATTGAATAAGATGTGTTTTAAAGCACTGGGCTAAGAAGCTTTAATAGAAGGTTGTTAATGAACTTGTATGTCCTTTAGTCTCTTTTTCCTGAATGTTTTTATTCCATCTTATTTATTCTATTTAGTAAGTGGTTTATTTTATACAAAACGGTGAAGGATTTTGAAGCTTGAATGTTTACGCTAAGGGTTTTCAAATTAGTGCAAAATATATTGTTTGAATTTAGTATTTTTATACAATGATAATTTATGATTTAGTTTTATTTTATCATGATTTAGTACATTATTATGGTTATTGCAATTGACTGGTGGTTGAAGTAATTTAATTTAGAATCAAAGGGTTATATTAGGAGTGGAAATTACAGTTTATATTAGTTCCAATGATGTTCTGTTAAAACATTTAAGAACAAAAGCATTTAAAAAATGTAATAAAGTTATGTGAAATGATGTTACATTTAACTTTTTTTTTTAATTCATTTTTGTGTTGACCTTTGAACAGCTTTTATCCTTCAGAAATGTTTCACTCCTTGGAATACATGAACTGCTCTTTGCCACTATATTTATATAACTATCAATAGGCAAAGAATGTTATCTTGCTATCTACTTGCATTGGAGATATTACTCAAAACTTGGTTTATATGATCTATACAATGTATCACAGTTGTCCACTATAATGTAACTGAGTAGAGGATATCATTTAGCACTGGGCTATATAATTTAAATGACATTTCTTCTAAATGAAGGGGTGACACTGAGTCTGCATGGTACAGTACTGTAGTGATCTGTGCATTCAGTGATAGACATCCATGCACTGATGACATTCTCAAATTGTACTCATCTTTGGCACCACATACTCTTCTGTGTTACCTAACCCCCTCCCCCTAGTTTTCTACTTTGCTTTTGTTTGTTTTGCCCACTGTCCTTGTATGCAGTAGCAACAACTCTGTTTATCTCATGTTCATAGGTTTCCATAATTACCACTGATGCCACAGGGATACTACCATCACAGCTATCATCATTAAAAGTAAACATCCCAGTAACCCCTAGTTGTAGCAATTTTGTCTTGGAAATCTAAGTAAATGTCTGTGTCTCAGTTAGGGGTATTAAACAATTCATTATGCAAAAGGCAAACAGAAATTATTTTACTAAGGAAATTACATATATTGTATTTTGTATACAGATATGGTTTTCCATCATATAATTTTTATCTGAACATTCTTGTATCACTGCGAAATGATTAATTCTTCTCCCATAAATGACTACTCCAAACCTAACACCATCTAATATAAATGAGGTCATAAAGTATCAACATTACCAAGTAATACCAGATATTATGGATCATTCTAAATGGAGATACAGAAGTACAACAAAACATAATCTTGTGTACCTGCTGCATGCCTTGCATAGCCTGCTGCAGGAACTGCATCTGCTGGTCTTTTGTGTGGTCTTCTTCACTGTGATAAAACTGGCCCTTCTCTTGCTTCAATAGTTCTAATTCATTTCTGTATGCTTCCAGTTGCCATCTCAGACTGTCATTTTCTTCTTTCAGAGCATATGCCTGAGCAATCAAAGCTATAAAAAAACACAAGTGCAAATTTAATATATGTGTGCGATTTGTATGAGATTTCATTAATGTGAATGTGGCTTAAGCAAAAACCATGGCAGAAAGAAAGTGTAAGAAGGTTTTGTTATTTCCTCTACCCATCCATCTGAGATAAGTTTGATTACTGTAATCTGATAGAGTAGGGCATATGTGCTGATTCCACATAAAGAATTTAGTTATCAACCCACACTTTTAGTAATAAAGTATAAAAATATGGCAAGAATCAGACATTTTCCTTTCTCAGTGGCAATACTCAACACGTCTCATTCTTAATAAAAATAATTAATCTACAACACTTTTAACACACACACACACACACACACACACACACACACACACACACACGCACACACACACACATATATATATATATATATATATATATATATATATATATATATATATGGGTCTACTTTTGTTCTTCAAAATTACTCTTTCTCGAAGAACAGAAGTATGACACCACTTCAGCGAAAGTGCATTTAAGTGAAAATGCACTTTTGCGAATCATACTTTACCAAAGCACAAAACTAGACATAAAAAATACTACAAACACATTTTTACAGGGGACAAGCTCCCTTGCACCCCCCACACTCCTGCTACTTAAATATACTAACTCCAAGATCGCACTACAGTTGGGAAAAGGGTATATTCCCTTACCCCCACTGTACCGTGCTTCGGTAAAGTGTGATTCGAGAAAGTGCATTTTCGCTTAAATGCACTTTCAGTGAAGTGGGTTCATACTTCTGTTCTTTGAGAAAGTGTAATTTTGAAGAACAGAAGTATATCCATAAATACACACATACACACACACACACACACACACACACACACACACACACACACACACACACACACACACACACACACACACACACACACACACACACACACACACACACACACACACACACACACACACACATACACACATACATACACATACGCTTTCATGTTACATAAAAGTTTTTCAAGTTTTTAAAAGTTAAATTCATTTAAAAAGTCACATCATTAATAATGAATGACCTGGAAAAAAGCACTGACTTTAAAAAGCATCTTTTATTTAAGCCAGGAAAACTTAGCACTTAATACTAATCCAAAGGTATTCCTTACATTCAGTTTTATTGCTAATATCATCCTTCATTATAGTAGGAAAAATAACTTGAAGCATAGATAATTTAAAACTGTGTCCAGTTTTTTGTTTTTTTTTTTAATCTGAAGAAGTTCCAAACTACTAAGGAACGGAAGCGCTCAATAAAACTACGAAGCTTTGGGATGTTATACTGGCCTCTGGTTCTTTTATTTCATTATTTCTTACAGGTTAGAAGTTTAGTATGTATATATCTATGGGATCCGTACAGATGCTCGACTGCATCTTTCACCGAATCCCAATTTGATGAGCATACTTGCGTGAAAGTGCTATTCACCGAAGCAGCCCTTTCATGTAAGTATGCTTGTTGTTTCTGTCGTACTACGGTGAGGTTAGGGGAAATTCCCTTTTCCCCACTGTAGTGCAACCTCGCAGTGAGAATATTAAAGTAGGGGGTGTGGCCCCCCCACATTGGGGGGTGCAGGGGGGCTTGCCCCCCTGGATTCAAGTAGATTTTGTGTTTTTTTTTTTTTTAACATACTTTAACGAAAGTGCTTTTTTGATGAAAGTGCTTTCGTTAAACTTTGTTCGGTGGTAATGGATTTGAGCTTTTGAACTTTCGTTCAAAAGTCCTAGAGCCACATACATATATATATATATATATATATATATATATATATATATGTATAGACAATATTTACAATGGAGACAAATGTATATGCCATTCTGCCATTCTTAGGACTATTCAGTATGTCAATAATAATATAATTACAACCATATACCAACATATGGAAGTAATTATAAATATATTGCCATACATTTTAGGCAAAATTGGACAACTTTAACTAGTTAACCTGAGACGCTTGTCAGAACTTCACCTAGGTTTGTATTTAAAAATAAAGTGAATTTAAAACAGCAACTTTGTTATAGCCCTATACCATCTGTTTGATCAGATAGTCCTATGCATTTGTTTTATATTGTCAAGACAGACAGAACACTCATGGAGTGTATAGCACAACATGTTTATGACATGAAGAAATGAAATTATAGCACAACATGTTTAGGACATGAAAAAATTAAATTTAAATAATGCTTTGGCTAAACATATTTCTTTAATGGTTTATGGCCACAGTTTTAAATTCTCTGTGATTCAAGTTATTTTTCCCAGTATAAGGAGGGGTGATATTAGTAATAAAACTGAATTAAGTAATTAGTAAGTTATTAATAATAAAAATGAATTAAATAATTAGTAAGGGTCTACTGTAGTTTGGTTCTTAAACGTAGTGTATCTGTTGCTGCCTGCCCCTTTTTTATAATTTGACAACATAATTCCCTCCCTTTCCCCATTTATTGGCTATTGACAATAAGCACATAAGTATCATTTTGCAAAGTCTCGCCCCTTAAACTACTCACCAGGCTAAAAGTCCTTTGATAAAACTGTTTAATATTGACTGTACTGTTACTGTTTGCACTGATTTTAAAATCAAATTAGTGAGTTTTTTTTACTATAATTAGTTTACTGGTTCTAGCTGATTGCAGAAAGAGGGTTCCAGGCTAGTTCTTTTGCATTAAAATTTAAATACTCAGTACCAAGTCCAGAAAAACATTATTCTAAAACCAGACTCCAAGCAGCTATATTTACCCCTCTCTGGTATCAGGATTCAGCTCTTCCCCATAATGTATCTAGCCAGCCTGACTGAGATGGATATTTTGAAATATTGTAAGAACTGTTTCATGCTGTCTGATGATCATCTATTACTCAAAAAGCTTAACATTGTGTGCAAGAGATGTACATATATAATATCCTTGCTGGCAAAAAAAAATCACACACACTAAACTCAGACACCAACATCATCAGCAGTGCCCCACAATTCACACTTCTCCAAAGCCATCATAATGCACATAAAAATCCATCATATCCTGAGGTTCTAAAGATTAACTTGATTAAACCTCAAAGAACTCCAAAACACAACACAGGCACAAAGTACACTCAGCATATTAAGTCTACTTCCTCACATAGCATAAGCAGTCCCAAAGTCACAGACCCTGAACCTGTAAGGCAGGCATCGACCCAACCAAGCATTCTTGTTATAGCCGAGTCCATTGTAAGACATACAGATGTTCTTACCAGGCTGGGAAAGGAAATAGTGATGGTTAATTGCTTGTCTGGTGCTAGGATCCATCAGATCATGCATGCACTCAAGTCCTTGAACAACATGTACCAGTATGGGTCTGTCATAGTTCAGTCCCTACAAGTGTCAATGAATTGAAGTGTACCTCCCAGTATTATATGAAGAGAGAGACAATGGAGCTCTCAGACTATGTGCCCAAGGCAGGTTTGAGCGTAGCACTGAGCAGCATTCTACCTTCTCCAAGGATGATACTACTGTATGGGTAACAACTAAATGACTTCAACAATTATCTTAGTTTTTGGTATCATTCAAAGAGGGGTCAATATTTGACAGCCTGGGGGGATATGATCGACAGACCATGCTGCTGTGCTAGGGCATCTTCTGTTTGGCATCTACTTTTCTTAAGTAAAAGTCAATACCAAAGGGTTCTGGCTAACTTAGTTTGCAGATGTCTGCAAGCTAACTGAATCCCCAAATGACTTAGCCATCGTACAAGAAGGTTTGTCTCAAATAAATAACTAGTGTCAAAATCATGGTGTGAAACTAAATGGCAAAAAAAGCATTATTGTATCCTTTGTGAAGTCATCTACACCAAGGAACTACCACACTTACAATACCCCCAAGAGTTGCCAAGTTGTTTAGGATATGGGCACTTATGTGGACAGTGACCTAACTATTGACCAACATGTGTCTATTGTTGTAAGATACAAGTCCTTCTATATTGCACAGCTTATAAACAAAGGGTGTGTGTCTAGATCTAGGGATGTCATTGACCCCCTTTACTCAGCCATCATTAGGCCAGTTGTTGAATATAATGCCGCCTTTGGCATATATCTGTCCAAACACATGTAACAACTGGAATGCTCACAGAGATACCTTACTAAAAGGATAGAAGGCCTAAACAACATGTTCTACATGGACAGACTAAAAGCACTGTCACTATACTCAGCATCCTACAGACTGCTAAGAGGTTACCTTTGTTTAGCATACAAGGCATCCTCTGACTCATTACCGATGGATTCAGCACGTCAAATGGCATCTGAAATACTTGGTCTAGGGATCTAAACATCTTCTGCAACATCAACATAATGGTTTGGAGGGAGAGGTATACTTTGCAGAGGATATCACTGCTGTAGAACAGACTCCCCAGCCAAATAAAATTAAGTTAATCCCTGTCCATTTTCAAGCACAACTTAGATCTAGGGATAGAAAACAGAAAATGTACCCAAGGACTGCCTCTGTACTACTAATGGACAGATACAGCTCCTAAATGCTTTATCCTATGCATGGGTTACCTCAAATTATTTATGGCATGATCCCAGTTATTCTCATTGGGGGAATATATAATTATTGACCATGGGATGAGTAAGGCCAATCTACATTCAAATGTGATAGGTTATTTTGGACATGAAAACAGAAAGTGGCTAGGTTTACAATGGCACACAAGGGTAGCTAACTTAGTACTTACCTATAAACCTATGAATGTAAGGAATACTTTTGGATTAGTATATTAAGAGCTCTGAGTTATCCTGGCTTAAGTGAGGGTTGTTCTTTAAAACCATTGCTTCATTCCAGGTCATTACATCATTAATCATGTGACTTGTTAGATAACTTTAACTGGAGCTTTTGTGTTATCTTTTAAAAGTTTGAAAAGGTGTTTATGCAATGTGAAAGTTGTTCGCATATATATATATATATATATATGTGTGTGTGTGTGTGCGTGTATATACATATATATATATATATATATATAATATATATACATATATATATATATATATATATAAAAACTGTTGTGGATTATTATTTAATTATTTATTTACATTTGTTTACCGGGAAATTCCAACTGGACACAGGTCCTTTTTCAGCGGAGGCCTGGGGAGAAAAGCTCCACAGAACAATAAATGAGCAGCAGAGTACATGAAGAACAATTGAATATACATACAATAGCAAATAATACATACTGCACTTAACATTAGCTGTACATACAATATGAAACATAGTAATGAACAGATATACCAATATCTAGCTAGAAGCTAGGAATAGAAGGTAGGATGTATATACAGATAGTACTAAGCTCAAGCAGATACTGTTCTAAACTCATATACCTATATCTTATATACAAATATTGCACTAAGCTCAAACAGATATAAAGCAGATGCTACATACGAAGGTGGAAGAAGCTAGAAGGGCTAATGGGATGGAAGGGGTAGGTAGAGGAGTAAGAGAGGAGACTGAGTGAGAAGTATATATGGTAGTGAGAGGAAACTAGGTGATTATGCTGTTTTATTATTTTTATTGTATATTTTAACAGTACATTTGTTTTCCAATAGTAGACATCTGTTCATTTCTCATTCTTGATTGATAATTACTCGATGAAATATCAGCACTGTAATTTCACTGGAAGCTTAACTTCTAGCCACCAGATACTGCTGGAAGACAGACTTAACAAAAGCATTTTTGTCAATGAACTAGGAAATGTTTTTGCTATAAGAAACCATTAACAGCATGGTACTGTACTACCCATTGTGGAAACTGAAACTGACTATCAGATGCTGCTGTAAAACAGGGTTTGCAGACGTCTTATTATCTACAAATAGCAGAGGCTGTTCCTCTGGGAAAACATTAACACTGAAATGAAGAAAAAGAACTTTGGGATGCCATCACTGTATGTGTTTTGCTGCTTTACTTTCCTTAAACCCTTCACAATAATCCATTGAAGCCTGTTGGTCTAGATCTCAGTTCTGACCATTTTTATTGGCTATTTGCCCCCCCCCCCATAAGGTATTTTTCATTTGTTTTAAAAGGCCCACGCTTGCGCATATTTGTGCTTATTTTAACACGGCCCTCAGAGATAGGCAACCAGACAGAAATCTGATACCTGCATCTGAGCCATCAGAGGCTTACTACAACAGATAGGATACATTTTGTTTGATTTATTATACTTGCCAACTGTTTCCTGCTGATTTACTGTTCATTTTGGCATTTTGAACTACTTTTACAGAATTTTGCTTGTCCTGGACTGTCTTTGCCTATCCTGAACAGTCTGCTTCTAGCTTTGTGATCTGGGCACTTCATTACTGTGTTAGCACAGACTAGACTCAGATTTTTGCTTATCCAGTGTTGTTGTATTTTGAATTTGAACCCTAATTACCAGCTAACTTTTAGTGGAGAGGGTCCACTGCACCCTTGTGGCAGGAGTTTGCGGTTACGGACTCATCTGTTGAAGCCTGTTAGTCTAGGGCCCAGTTCTGAGCATTTTATTTGGCTATTTGCCCACCAGTAAGTTTTTTTTGTTCATTTTAAAAGGCCCTTCTTTGGGCAGGCTGCGCTACATGCACCATCGCTCGCTATCTTACAATCACGGTTACTGTTGGCAGTAGAAGCAAAGCTTCTGCTCTTTAAATTTCCCCTATCTGTGGTCTGCACTCAAACAGAGATTTTTGTGGTTTTGCTTCTTTGATTAATCTACTGACCAACACAGCCTCTGAGGTACCCTCTTTAGTTCTTCTAACCAGAGCTTGTAGTATTCTCTCTCACAGCATCCCCAACTGGTTACTTCTGGTCAATCCCTGTTACTGACCCCACCTTTTACTTAGCACTACGAAAGGACAATTTCCCATCATTTCTCCTGCCAATCTGGTCAAACTAGGCATCCTGAAGCAGTGTAGCAATCACCTCATGTACACTGCCAACCCAATTCTTTTAATATATTCTACTTCAACATGCGAGAGGTGCATCTACATATATAACAAACAGAATCCAAGCTTCCTTGCTCACCAGAAGTGAAACTTCTTGTGTTATTTGTTTAAGGTATGACAGACTGTTTGATGAGCAGATACTTATGGAATCATCTACATACTGAATGAGGGAGCCTTGATAGGAACAAGTGTAGAGATTAGTTATAAAAATATTGAAGAGCAGGGTACCAAGAATAGAGCCTTGGAGAGTATCAGTTTTCCTATATATATATATATATATATATATATATATATATATATATATATACATAATGACAAGGAGCCTTGCCATTTGAGTGATTGTTGTCTGCTAAATAAGTGACTACTGAAACACTGGAAAGTGGGAGATGATAGAGCAAGAATGGATAATTGATGTAGATATTTTGGATGAGCAACAGTATTGAAAGCACTGGGCAGGTCAAGAAGTAGTGAGGAGGCAAGTTTACCAGAACCTCTAACCTTGTTTACAGTGTCCATGAAGGATAATAAGGCAATGGTTGTTCTGTGGGCCAGCCGAAATAAATGCTGGGTTGGGGCTAGCAGCTGATTTTGAAGGAGATGGTTAAGAAGCTGTTTGAGTACATTTTTTTCTAAGATGTTTGAGAGAGGCGGCAGAATAGCTTTGTCAAGAAAGTCAGTTATGCCAGTAGAGTTGCCTCCTTTGTGTACAGGAATGATGTGGGACTTTTTCCACAGTGATAGGACATAATAGTCAATTATAGATCCACTGATAAAGATGCTAATATGATACACTGTGGCATCGGCAGTCAGTCTATGGTCAGGTGGGAGGTTTTCTGCTGAGGTAGAGCAAGGTTTTAACTTGAGTATTAGTTTATATACATATATATATATACATATATATATATATATATATATATATATATATATATATATATATATATATACATATACATAGCAATCATACACTCTTGCTGTAGGATTAAGGGGGTAGTTTGATTGAGCACTGGTAGGATTGAAGTAAGATGTGAAGAGCTGGTGATGCTGTGAATAGAGAATTTGCTAGGAATGGATCTGGATGAGGTACATGTGGAACAGGAGGGAGGGTGAGGAGTGCATGTGGATTAGCTGGTATATTGTCTATAAAGTGGGTATTGAATAAACATACAGTTTGAAGGGGTTTCAGGAGATGGACTGGGTCTCTTTTAAGATCCCGGATTCAGTAGTGAATTTATAAAAGACCATAACTGTTTGGGATTATGCTTGTGATTGGGTTGCAGGAATGTACAACACTGCATTCTGTCCAGGATTACTTGTTTTTTAACCTGATTCAGAGCTGTCTGAAAAGTTGTAAGTTTGTGTTGGTTTTATGCTTTTGCCAATCTTTCCATGCCCTGTCCCTGTCAATCATAAGATGTTTACACAGCTTTGAAAGCCATGGAGCATAATTTGGTTCTTTTTATGCGGAGATGATGGTTTTTAATGTGAGCCAGTCCATTGCTTTTGATAAATTAATGAATGACTGTTGATTAAATTTTGAAAGATTGAGCATCATATTATAAGTATGTTCTTTGGCAATTTATTTCTATAGGCATAAACTGGCGATAGTTGGGAAGCCAGAGAGGTTACATTAAGCAGTTTATATTAACATTACCTAGCATGATAGTTTCATTTTTGAAATTATTTGATATCCATGACAGTATATCTTCTAGTATGGGAATATTGTTTCCAGGAAGGATGTAAAGTACTACACTGCATTATGGTTTTGTTTTATTTATTCGCAGGAAGGTGATGAGAATGCCTGCATTGGTGAATTTTGGTATGAGGTTTGAGTAAGGAATCAAAATATAGGAGTTATGGTAGAGTAAGGCTATTCCACCTGCTTTTTGCAGTCTATCTGCTCAAATAACACTGTAGCCTGGGGGGGGGGGGGTAAAAAAACTCTTGAGTGTTTTATATTAGGCTTAAGCTAGGTTTCTGTGGCAGCTCTTATGTCTGGTATATAGTAAGTTATCCAAGTATGAAAATGTGTTATTTTGTTACATATATTATAAAGATTTACTGTAACAAGTTGCAAACAGTTTGCAGGGGATACACTCATTGAAGGCTGAGCAGGATCTGGGGTTAGGGTGGATGTTGCCACTATGCGTGAGGAAAATATCTGCAGTTTAGAAGGCCTATGTTATACAAGCTGGCAAAGATTCCATAACATCTGTTGTTGCTGTTGGATTAGGTGCTGGTTGTTACAGTTGTTTTTTTGTTATTGTTATCATTGTTGTTATAGATGAAAAGATGTTGAGTATGTTAAGAGAAGGAATATTATGGTTAGGATAGAAGGTGCCAGCATGTCTGACGTAGAGCAAGGTCGCCAGATTATTTAACAGTTAAGGAGGAGTACAGGAAAAGAATGAGGGAGGGAAGAATAATAGTGTATGTGAGTGTGTTAAGTTAATTAATTTATTTATTTTATTTTACATTTGTTAACCATGATTGTCTGACTGGGCAAAAGCCCTTTTTCAGCAGAGGCCCAGGGAGAAAAGCTCCAAAACATAGTTACAAAAATATAACCATTACAAACACAGTTAACATTATAAACACTCATAATAAAACTTGTAGAACAGTTATCATATATATGCTGTTACAATTATCTATAAAAATGCTATGAAGAATACGGCAGCAGAAGGAAAGGAGTTAGTGTTAGGTAAAAAATGATGAAGTAGACTAGTTTAAGTTGTAAAAATGTTGGTATAGAGGAGAAGAAATGATGGTAACAGAGGAAGTCAGGTTTGTTATTTAGTGAAGGTATATTCAAAGAGGCTGAGAACAGGTACACATCCAGTGACTTTTTAAGTACTCTTTAGTGGCTAGATTGAATACTTTAGGATGTGAAAGTGATCTAACTTCTTGTGGGAGTTTGTTCCAAGCAATGGAGGGATGGTAGCTGTATGTAATGACTCCTATTTTGGACTTGGGCTTGTAAATTTGTAAAAGGTCTTGGGTGGAGCTCCTAAGTAGTCTGGATGGGACATAGTGGGAGATTATGGTGCCTAGTGCTGGACAGTAGGATGGTGAATAAATAATGGAGTGTATAATTTGGAGCTGAGAGAGAAGTAGGAGGTGTGGTAGTTCGAGCCAGTTTAGATGTTTAAGAGATATACAGTGGTGAGATTTGTAGGTTTGTTACACAGCAAATCTGGTTATTTTGTGATAGGTTGATTTGAGTTTGCTAAGTAAGGTGGAATTTGTGAGTATTTGGGAGCAGTATGTTAGGCATGGCAAAAGAAAAGCATGTGTGACTGTGGTTCTAGATTCAGGGGTTAGGAAGCTTGTATTTATGTAGAGAAGTCCTAGTTTTTGACGGGCTTTCCTGATACAGTTATTTATATGAAGGTCAAACTTTAGCTGATCATCAGTGGTTACACCAAGAAGTTTAGTACTACAGTCAGCAACTATGAGAGTGTGATTTAGTGATTTTATTTGAAAAGTAGATTTGATATGAGTAACAGTTTTGGGGAGAAAGAGTAAGAGTTTGTTTTTTTTTGGGATTAAGGATGAGCTGATTATTGGTGAGCCAGGTTTCAACAGAGTTGAAAGAAGACTGGATAGCTGTAAGAAGTTCAGAGGGTGAGTTAGCAATGGTGATAACTGTGAAGTTGTCTGCACATTGGACTAATGAGGAATGTGGACAAGAGGGGTAGAGTGAGTTGGTGAATATATTGAAAAGTAGTGGTCCAAGGATGGATCCTTGGGGAACACTCATTTTCACTGGAAGGGGAGATGATAGTGGGGAGTGCCATCTTACTGATTGCTGTCGGTAAGTGAGATAGCTGGAGAACCATGCTATTGTTGTAGTTGAGAAGTTGAGATCAGAGAGTTTATTCAGTAGCAGAGGATGTGAGACAGTGTCGAAGGCTTTTGAGAGGTCAAGGAATAAGCATGAGATAAGTTTATGATTATCTCTAACTATAGAAATGGTGTTGAGAAAGGAAAGTAGAGCTGTAGTGGTACTATGTTTGGGTCGGAAACCGTGCTGAGTGGTAGTGAGGAGTGTGCCCTGTATAAGATATTGCATTACTTGTGCATGTATAAATTTTTCTAAGACTTTAGACAGAGGGAAGATGATAGCTATTGGTCTGAGGTTTGAGAGTTCTGTGGAATTGCCACCTTTGTGAATAGGTATGGTGTAGAATTGTTTCCAGATAGCAGCTAATTTAGCTTCAGAGATGGAATGGTTGATTAAAACAGATACTGGCAAAGCAATAGAGGGAGCAGCAATCTGAAGAAAGTAAGATGGGACAGTGTCAACAGAAACAGAGCATGGTTTTAATTTGGAAAGAAGGGTTTTGATGTAAGCAGTAGGGACTGCTTTAAGGAAAAAAGAGTTTGCAGAGTTGGCTGTAGGTGGAGGTTCCAAGCAATTTGGAACATTATTACTGGAGTATTTTAGGTTAGGATTGAAAAGTTTGACTATTGAGTGAATGAAATAGGCAGTGAAGGTGTTAGCAGTCTTTTTGGGAGATTTATCAAGAGATGGATTAGGTGAAGTAGGATTACCAGGATAAAATATTGGTTTATGGCATTCCAGAATTTTTGGGATCTGATTTTTAGGGAAGCTGGAGGGTTATAGTACAAGTCTTTTTTATCTTTATTAATACATTTTTTTGTCTTACTTCTCAGTTCTTTATACTTTTGCAGATCTGCTGGCAGATTAGTTTGGGTCCAGGTTTTCCAGGCTCGGTCTCTGGCTGTCATGAGAGTGTGAGTATTCTTAGATAGCCAAAGGGATATAGTAGCTTTTATCCTTACTTTCCGTAATGGGGCTAGTGAGTTTAAGATATTTAGGAAGACTGAGTTAAAAACTTCAACTGCTTCATCAAGTGGGAGCTGGGTGGGGAAGTTCCAATTTATTCAGAGTAAGAGATTATTAAAAATTTCCGGGTTGAATTTGGATAATTTACGACAGATTATGTATCTATGCAATTTAGATAAGTGGGAGGTATATCTAAGTACCTTTATTGGAGAGTGGTCACTCAGGGAGTCAGAGTGTTTCAGGACTATGGTATTTAGAGGGATTTGAGACAAGAATCCAGTCAATGAGTGTACTGGTAGAATGAGCGTTATTGGTGTGAGTAGGCTGAGAGATAAGTTGTGAAAAGCCATATAGATTTATATGGTATGTTGAGTTAGGACTGGTGAGTGTTTCCCAGTTTATGTTCAATTCCACAAGGAGGAGGATTTCATTAGGGATGTTGTGGGAGAGGTAGGAGAGAATGCTTTGCAATAAGGGAATGTTGTCCCCTGGTGGAATATAGCTAGATACAACAGTAATAGTAGTATAGTCATTGAGCTTAAGGTTTGCTACCAGTAATTCTGCAGGAGAAAAGGAAGGTATAGACAGCTTTGGGTATGTAAAAGTGCGGTTGTTGGTGTATACAATTGCAATCCCGCCTTCTTTTTTATTAGGCCATATTATATTATATCCAGGAAGGAGTATGTCCTTATCTAGGTTTTGTGGTTTAAGCCATGTTTCTGTAAGGGAAATAATGTCTGGGTTTTGAGCAGATATCCAAGCATGAAGTTGGCTAACTTTATTAAGTATGCTTCAAGTGTTTATAGAGTAAAATTACATTTTTTTGATAAATTACTTGTGGTTGATAAGGTATTGTGAGGAGTGGTAGAGTTAGGATTGGGTCCTGGGTTAGGGTGGATATCATCTGATGGGAGTAGTGAAATAGGATAGTAGTTAGGTTTGATAGTTATTAGGTAGTATTTAGTGTATTTTGATTTATTTGTAGATATTATGGAATTGGAGGGGGGATTTTTATTTTGGGGAGTTGTACATTCATGGGGAGGCTGTATGCAGATATGAGTATTGGTTGCTGGGTAGACGAGAAGTTATAGTTGTGTGTATGGGTAGGGGTATAATGATAAGGGGTTAATACTGTTGGTGAGGATGTTAGAGCATGGAGGAGACATAGTGACAGCAGTATTTCAGTGGAGAGGAGTGGGTATGCATGGTGATTACTGGAAGAAAAAAGATATAATAAAAGGTGGTATGGATCAGGAAGAAATTTAAAGTTAGAGGAGGAAGTATGGGTAAGCTAGATTATGTGTAGTTAGTTGAAGGAGTGTGGTGTGATAGATGAAGATGTGGTAGATAAGAAACAGGAAGGGGAGGGGTTTGATTATAGGAGGGAAATGGTGAAGAAGTATACAGGAAATGATATGGGGGTGGGTGGGAATGGGGATGGGAGTACAGCAAAGTGAGGCTGAGCGTAGCGAGGGCGAACGGAGCGGAGCTACACCTGAGGCAGAGAAAGTGCCATTTCAAAGGAGAAAATGTGTAAGCTGATATCTTGAGTTTTAGTCAGGATAAATAGAAATCAGAGTCAATTAACTTTAAATGTCTGAGTTCTTTTATAGTTATTGTTAGTCTGACTCCAATTTTTGGGAAGTGTTTTTGAATTTTACCCTGAAATTCTTAAAATGATATAAAATTAAAGCTGGGGTTAGGTACAGATGAAACAGGAGAGGTAATGAAATGCTATTTTATACATTTAAGTGTTTCTTAAAAGAAAATAGACTTTAGTTCAGGGGGGCACTAACTGGAGAGTATTATGCAGCTGTTTCTTCCTGGTGATGTACTCATCAGCACAGTGGTTTGATTAAGGAACTATACAGTAGAATGCACTAATACACTCACTAACATTTGTTTAAGTTAGTGCAGTTAAGGTCTTTTACTGTCTAGACACTTGGAAGTTAACCACCTACATTAGTGTTTAGTCTCTTTAGTTGCAAGACAGTGTTTGTGGGTGCCCAGTGCTCAAGAGAGAAGTTTGAAATTTCCACTGCTTGTTGTGGGGGGCAGAGACCTGCTTGACCTGATGGGTGGTTTAGATTACGGAAAGAAAAATAAAAGAAAAATATAAGAGAGCATTAGGTTAAGGCACCACATGCTGTGTGACCAGTCAGATTGGACTTGGTTTAACAATAGTCAATAACAAAAACATCAAGTAATGGTTATTCCTGCTTCATCACCTGATAACATAAAATGTTTTGTTATGGCAACATACAAAAATAAAATATAAATAATATATAAAGCAGTTCGCTACTAAATTAAGCAAGATACATTTTCAACATATTTAAACACTAGTCAATGCAGTTAGACAGAGCAGTTAAATGCAACATGTGAAATAGCCCTTCTGGCTCTCTAACAATAAACAAGGAAAACAGAACATATCTAGGTGCATATGTGACAGCAGTTTATTAAGCAGAATTATCTAAAGGCATCCTGCAGTGTAAAAATAACAGAAACAGATAGTATAAGCTGTTGTACTAAATAATTAGGTATTAAACCACAATGTGCAGCATACCTTGATTGCAAAAACTTACAGGAAGATGATTACACACCAGAGGAGACAAACAGCTGCTGTGGGATTTGAAACAAAAAACAAAATGGCACCCTGGGATTAAATTACCTTAGGCTATCCAATACAGAACAAGAGCTGGAGGAGGGAGGGGTAAAGACTACAGGGAAGGAGAAGGCTAACCAATGGTTAAATGAATTCTGCAGACACTCACTGTGAAGTGCAAGAGGAATAGAAACCACTCAGTGAACCTTGAGAAAAGGTATGCTACTTTGCACAGTCACTCTACTTTATACTATAGAATCAAGGCAAGTGTAGATATTATCTAATTTTACCCTGAAATTCTTAAAAGGATATAAAATTAAAGCTGGGGTTAGTTACAGATGAAACAGGAGAGGTAATGAAATGCTATTTTATAGATTTAAGTGTTAATGACTAGATGATGAGGACTGGAGGAGATATATAAGCGGTGAAGCTGAGGATAGTATAAAGTTGGATGTAATGGAGGTGGGTGATAATTGGGGGAAGGGTAGATGAGCAGTGTGAGCTTGAGTATGGCTAGAGTGAACAGAGTGGGTCCCATAGACCAAAGAAGGAAAAAAAGATACTATAGAAACTATTAGATATGAATCCTGCCATTGCTCAACTAAGTTGATAAAATTGCAGACAGAATGAAGTAAATTAAAAATTCACACAGCAATTATTTAAAGAGAAATTTCTTCATACAGCTAAAAGTGTAAGAAATATTACATATCAGTAGGAGCTGGAGTTGTGTTTAACTTGAGTCTGGAAACAGAAGAGGGTCAGGTCTATAATTTAGAAAGACTATTAGAAGGGAGAAATAAAACATAAAAGATGATAGCTCAGAAAGGAAAATGCTTGTAGCTAGTGTAAATAAGCTACATTAACCACACAAACAAAAGAAAATAAATCACCTTGAGAAGTTGCAAAGCCAGAAGAAGAACAGAGTAGTCGTTTGTAATGGGTATAAAAATAATTGGAAGGGGCAAAGCAGCATCCTGTGGCAGGGTGAAAGAGTCATCTAAAGGTAATTTAAATGCACTAGTTCAAATGAAATAGCAAAGTATATCATTTAGTAATTAACTAGTTATGCTTGGGATATTGTTTAGAATTAAAGAATGAGGGTCCACATATATCAACTCAACAAATAAAGTATTTTTCGTATCCAAGTTGGTATCAAGCAATGAGACTTTTTCCCTTGGGTAACTGTGCAAATGTAGGCTGTGGAGTCTAATGCCATGGACACAGCAGTGTAAAAGGGGCAGGGATGGCTATGGAAAGAAAGATATGCAAAGGAACAGATTAGCTATCCCATAAAATTGAGACAGAGAGAAAACAAGACAGTTGAATAGCACCCTTAAATCACTTGAACACAAGACCGATATATTGTAGAGAACAGGTAACTGACAAACAAAAGTCGAGCTCAACAGATTTTAAATACAGATGCATACCAGTTTTACAGGATATTACACCTTAACATTGCATTTATTGCTGTCAAGACACCTAAGCACTTCTACAGGATATTTTCATTTTACATTATATATCTGTAAAGTTCATGTATATTTATTGGTAAATTTAAATTTATACCTTAAGGCTGAATTTCTTTTGATTTTTAGCAGTAATCTATTAATATTAAAACACGAGCAATTTAAGCAGTAAAAGCTTGTCAAAAAGTTAGTGCACACAAATCAAGCAGAAAATCAGCTAGCACACAATTTTGCAGGATTATATAGCCAATGTCAACGTAATATGCACAAGCAGACTGCACTTGAATATTTACTAAACATGTTTTAAAAAGAAATTCAGCTACTGGCTAGTTTAAAAGGGTGATACAAGTAGAATGCCAGTGTTGCATCCATAGATTGTCTGCACCTAAGCATATGGCATTAACTTGCCACAGATGTACTTTGAAGCAAAAAAGTATGTAAACATGATTGACTGAAATGAGTACTTTACATAGATCTAAGTAACAAGTAGCATGAGCCAGAATGCTTTATATTTATGCTAAAAGTAACTATATGCGGAGAAAATTAGACAGAATATTGATCCTTAATTATTGTTTAAAAGCAAACATAAAAATATTATCAGACCGATTGTCCAACAGTATCCCCCAGGATCAAAGCATAGTTCCAAAATACTGCAAGTTACATTGGCAAGATAGTGTCTGTCTGTGAAGCTCTAGCATTTAGGGGGCCCTACTAACTATTATGGAACAAAATACAGCTGGTTAGAGTAAACGAGTTGTTAGAAGTACACCAGCTACCAAATTTTATGTTACAGTATATACTGGATGTCAGCGAACACAAATTTGTCTTTGTAAGCCAACAAATGGCTTATAGCTATGTGGAGTCACAGGACTGATGCAAGGGCACTTAGCCCAAGGAAAACAGCAGCCAAAAATCTGATCTGACTGGACAGTAAAAGCCTGACAGAATACCGTTGGCCAAAATGTAATGGTGCTTATTCCTCTTTATCAGATTAAGCTGCAAACAACATGGGTGGGTTCTTTTACTGTTGTGCATAAGGTGAGTGATGAGCAGGATGCAGCAACACAAGCTCTACCATCTGAATATGGCAGAGCCATGTAATGACAAAGCGATTCCAGAATTCAGTATATGCATTGGGTTACAAGAGGAACTGGAGTGGGATTTGGTAGTAGAACTTCTCAGTGAGGCTTGAACTGATGCCTCAGTGAATGAGGTAGCACTATCCCTTACACAGGTTTAGGAAATCTGAACTGATCAACAAAGGGACATATTCTTTATCAATCCAGGGCGCACCCTACTAGAAAAGCACCATGTGGACAGATGAATCTAATGGCCAAGCAAACAGGATTCATGCAGGGTGTCTGCACATAACAAATGAACTGGGTGGGAGGAACTGCAGGAAAGGTGAATCTAGAGATAGTCCAGGATTCCAATAGTTTCTGGAACTCACCAGTTGTGTTTTTCCAAAACAAGGATAGAAACAACCAGTTTTGTCAATACTATATAAAATTAAATAGTCGCATGGAAACAGATGCATAACCACACTCAGGGACAGAATGAGCATTTATATTGATGTAATCATTAAATACATATTGCTCTGTGCTGCTATTGTAGTTAGTATAGTGGCCTCTATTCCTGTTACAGTTTTGACCTTTTGTTATTACTGCATTTAACATTATTATATTCTATATTTTTGATTTAGTCTATGTGCCTTAATCTTGCTGCTCCAGAGAAAGCTCTGGTCAAGGCTGAAAAGGACTTTTTGGCCAGTCTAGTTGGTTAATAACCAACTAAAGAATTAAACAAAAAGGTTTAGAACAGCTGACTGGGGCTAAGTATCTGATCACTGTTAAACTGATTAAGATATTTTTTAAGTACGGGCTGGATCAGTTGAATTGCCTATGTCTGTATAAATGAGCTCAGCTATGATACATTCCATGACTTTGCATAAAAGGCTGGTGAGATTGACAGACTTATAATTATTTGGATCTGTAACAGGGATACCTTTGTGCAGAGTAATCATGCTGGCTCTTCTCCAGGTATCAGGCACAAAACCCATGGAGAGGTTGAGGATGACCAGTTTAAGCAGAGACTTGGATATTACTTACTTGTCATAGATGAAAAATGCTGTCTGGTACGTTGTCTTGCCCCATTAAAACATTATTTTTAGCCTTTGACCTGGATTCTAAGATTTGTTCCAGAGTGATTTCAGGGAAAACTACATTTTCAGGGATAGTGGTGCAACAATGTGGGCATGTGATTTAAAATCTGCATTAAATGTGTTTGTTAATATATTGTCTATATCCTTGGGACTGGAATGTGTGATATTATTATGGATGAGCAGAGTGCATTGTTGACCAGTATTCCTTAATTTCCTGACATAGCTGTAGAAAGATTTGTAGTTTCCTTTGGTATTTGTTGCAACCTTAACTTTGTACTCTATTTTACATTTTCTAACAGTAGTCTTAAATTTCTTGCTGACTTATTTCAATGTGGTTGTGAGTTAGAGGATGGGGATCTCTTACATATTTTCATTATTTCCTTCTTTTGTATACAGCTTATAAATATCAACGATTCACCAGAGAGGTTTATTCCTGAATTTACCATTATATATAGAGTGGGAAGGTAAAGAATTTTTTAAACAACTGTTTAGGTATGGATAAAAATTGGATGTCGGTGTGGAAGCCCTCTCAGATAAGTCCATTTGCAGGGAATTCTTGGAAATTTTGTTTAGGTCTTCTGCAAGGTGAAGTAGTTTTGCCTTGAAGTCCCTAAATATTGTTTCATTTGATAGTAGGATGGTACTACTATGCCTGGTAGAGAAAGTCACTGATTTGTGGTCAGATTTAACCAGGGATGAGCAGATGTATGGCAGGGTACAGATGAGGCTTAGCTGGTAAGGAGCAGGTCAAGAATATTACAGTCTTCAGTATGTAGTTTTACTATTTGCTGCAGTGTATTAGTATTAACAAAGTCTAGGAAGTGCTGAATATATCTGTTTTTAAACTTGTGATTATGCCAGTCAGTGGGTTAATTGAAGCCCCACAGCAAGGAGGTGTTTAGTTTGATGTTTAACCCCTCAGTAGAGTTATGGTAATTTTTATGATCTTTGTGGGACACGGATGAGAATCTGTATTGAACAGTGAAGTAAAACCTTGGCTTTGTAATAATGATTTCAGTCTCCAGGAGCTCTAAGTTGAGGGCTGTGGAAACGTTACTGTGAGATGATGGTGCTTCTTACCAATACAGATACTCCCTTGCAGTAACACCAGGATGTTAAATCATGATAGATGCTAATCCTTGTTATATTGGGAGTGCTGTCATTGAAATGAAACCATGTCTCAATAAGTACACATCAGATAAGACTATGTTTAATTTGTGGGATGGTCTCAAGTTCTGGCGTCTTTCTGTTTAGATTCCTAGCATTGAGTAGTGCCATCACTGTGTTGTCTGAATTTGAGCTTGAGTTTGCTAAGCAGGAATGTTCAATAGGGAAACACAGCATAAAAACGTATTATGGGAGTTGCAAAAGTTTAGCCAGTATGCAGGAGCTTTGGTATGAGAGGTGTATAACATCCCTGACAAAACAGTCTTATCTACCATTTCATCCCATACTGACACATACTTGATCCTCTTTGAATGGCATCTACTGCTCAGCCAATTTTTAAATCCAATTATCTTGTCTTGGTATCTAGATATTCTTGGTAAAGGCAAAACACTACTAAAGACCAGTGTCTTTCTTGTCTCTAATGTATACAAAGTAAACTCCATCAGCTTTCTCTCTTTGTATATCCTTCTGGATGGAGCACCTCAGATCATTCATTTCCACAGGGATCACTACTAGGTTATAGTCACAGTTGTCTGGTTTAAGGGTTCTTGTTTGACATCATGGATCCTGGTACCAGACAAGCAGCTTACAGTCATCCTTTTCTTGCCCGATCTGGTGCATTCAGTCAGAATGTCTAACTACAGAGTCATCTGTGACCAAGATATTTCCCTCTGTGGAAGTAGAGTTAGTGGGCTGTATAGTCTTAGGCCTGCTTTCCTGGTAACTCATAGAAAATCTGTGTGGAGTTGCAGTATGTCAAAGTGGAGAAGGAGTAGGTGCTGGTTTGTGTGTTGGAGGCTGACATCTTTTAAAGGGTGTTCTTGGAGACTTTGGTAAATGTTTCTTTACAGCCTCAGTATAAATTATGAACTTAGTGGTGTGTTGTGACAGTTATGGTTTTGTGGTTGTATTATGCATACCGATATTGGGCAGACAGAGAAAGGATTCATCACAAACAGTGTATTGTCAAAATCTTGGTAAAAGCTGAACTCATCAGTATAAGCCATGACCCATGTGTGATCCTGGACTCTTTTCTGTACATAATGTTATGACTTGATGGCAAGTATACATATTTGGGATTCAGTTTGAGTCTATACACTTCGCTAACATGACAGCAATAGATAAGCAAGACAGTACCACATGATGATCTACCTGCACTCAGCCTTATTGGTGGGAACCTCAAACTCATGACCCTTGGCCCTTATGTAACCTTCAAACCACATAATCTAGGTGAGGGAAGCTATTACACACCATTCCTAGCTGCACTATGTTTTGTTTTATTTTGGAGATTGTGACCTTTTGCTGAATGTGCTAACCCTCATACAGCCATCACAGTCATTTGAGTTTAAGACCCTTCAAATGGGTAAGGCTAAAGCTACAATGCACTGCAGATTCTATTATCATTCATTACCTTTAAATCATGTAATGTATCCTTTGTAGTGCAGTGGCATCCTTGCAGCATGGATTATTCTATTTAGGCAATCCAAAGATCATTTGTCCCAGTTCACTGCTGTTAATTAGCAGATTTTTTTTCAGTCATCTCTATTTGAATCCTAGCCATGATTCCAGTTGGCATACCATCAGAACTCATACTGTCAATAAAATATATTTGCCAAATATACCATACATAATTAGTGTATACAGCTTGGAGGTACAAATTATGTTGGTATAGGTTCAGAAACAGGCATAAATTAGGCAGGAATGTATAGATGTGAATGAAGACGGCTGTACAAAAAATGTGTTTATGCTTTATGTATAATTCTGACAAAAAGAATGTATTTTCTGCTTCAAAATATCCACACACACACAATCACAGATATAAACTACTGTGATTATGTGTCTTTTTTCAAAGTGAAAGAAGAAAACTAAAACATTCAGTATACACAAATCTTCAGGTCTGCTGCACAATAAAAATTCATATGAGTAGGAGTTTAATTTTGCTAGTAATTGCCATATGCAAACCTCAATACTGCAATGTTTAAAATTTGAAGAAAATGCAGGTAAATGCATTTACTATGTACTGCTAAATGACTGTTTATTAAGGAAGTGATAAAGCAATAACACGATTTTCAGCTTGTTACAATTTGTATACAAAACGCAGTACTCAGGAAACCTGTCGTGCTTGATGTATCTTAGCCCTTGTATATAAAAGGAAGTGACAATCAACATCTGCATCTATTAGAAACAAAATTAATTTATTGAATTGTGCAAGAATGGAAGTGACAACACCGATGCTGTTCTACCAATCAGAGTTTAAAAGAGTGCTTGAATTAATGAATTATATGTCACATTCTTATATGCTTCCACTCTATTTCACTGTTTGCAAACTCATCTCAGGCGATCAACATGATTGCAGTGGTAGGTAACAATGCGACATCAGCTCTTATCGTTATTCTAAGAGTTGCATGCTATTATTAGCATCTGAAAGCAGATTGACTTGCTAAAGCAATTACTTCTTATTATCAAAGAACATTGAATCATATGGTTGTTACATTGCAGTACATCTGTCAGTAGAAAGGCAGGCTATGCTATCGAAGTAGAGCTTAAAATAAATTTTTAACTACATAATTTAATATCACACATTCTTGCTTATATGCATGTATGTAAATACAGGATTCAGATGTACAAGTATATAACAAGATACATGCATATAGATTAAAGAGTAAAGCAATATAATGGAAAAACCTAGTGTAATAGACCAAGTCACCAGATCCACCTCCAAGTAATGGTAGGGACACCTGCTTAGAAAACCTGCTTTATTGCATTCCTGAAGTGAACAATGTTAAAAGTAATACCCCAAGCAAATATGAATCAGTTTATAATACCAAGGCTATTTTTGCAAGAGTCTCAGAATCATCTTAACCTAGACATTGAAGACCCACACCCACAATTATCAGTCTGGGGTAAACAACACTAGTGAAATCAGAAAGCCCTTGAATTCCTAAAAAAATGTTCCCGCAAAACTAGGTGTTACTAAATGAGAAGGTAACAGCAATTTGCATCCTGCAATCATGAAATACTCAAATGAGATAAATAATTAATCAGTAGCCCAGGACACTTGCATGAACAAGTTACAAACACTGCAACCACTTGTCCAAACCTGTTTGGGTGTAGATTGTCAGTGCAGTCCTCCCTGGACTACATGAAAAGAGACATGGAAGAGCTCTCTGATCATGTAGCTCAGACGGGTATGACCCTGACCCTGAGTAGCATCCTGCCCTCACCAAGAATGATACCGTAGTATAAAGAAAAAATGATCAATTTCAACAATTGGCTAAGCTTCTGGTGTCATTCAAAGGGGATCCAGTGTCTGTCAGCTTGGGACAACATGCTCGACAAGCCTCATTGCTTCGCAATTGATGGATTGCACCTGTCACCCCTAGGCTTTCGAATATTGGCCAAGGCTGCCCCATAGTGCCTTTTTAGGCAAGGCTCAAAAGTCAAACCCACCTCAATAAACAGCAAAAATAAAAAAATGAGGGTTATGCTACTCAATGCCAGGAGTTTAAATCTCAAAATGCATGTGCTCGAAGCACTCCTCAGTATGAGAACATCAACATCTGTGCAGTAACTGAAAACTGGTTCAAAGCTCCATAGAATACCCCAGCACTACTGGGCTACAACTCATACCACACATTTTGGCCACAGAACATGGACCGAAACAGAAAAGGAGGGGGTGTATCCATATTGATCAAGGATACCTACACCTCCAGGTTAGTGGTGCAGCATGATACCTCTGAGATCAATCATGTGCAACTAACATCAGGCAAATCTGCAATGCAAATTGTGGCCTGCTACAGATCACCCTCCATGACCAAGGACCACCACTCCCCCTTTCTGGAGACACTGAAAAACATGAAGGTCTTACCAACCACCCTGCTACTGGGTGATTTCAATTACCCTACCATTAACTGGGAAAACTACTCAAGTACAAACTCCCAGGTCCAGCGCTTCCTGGAATTTATCAACTCAAATGCCCTGGTAAACTCCCCTACCAGAGGTGAAAATATATTGGACCTATTCCACCAACATGGGCGACAGGTGTCCCTTACTGGAGGTCAAACCATCACTGGTTAGATCAGACCATAAACTAATCACTCTGGATGTCCACATCACACCACCACCACCCCAACCAAGGAAACCACAGTGAAAAATTTTTCTATAACAAACTTCACCTTACTTAAGACAGAGGTGGTAAGTTTCACAGCACCCACGCTATAGGATACCAGTGTCCAAGATGCAGGAACCTTTACAAATGCACTCTATGAGCACCTAGTAGGATGCATGGATTGTGCCATCCCTAGCAAAACCAAGACTCACTCCCCTAAGAGAAGGAACCAGTCTGGTGGACCCCTGCCATAAACAGGCTATACAATAGAAGGAAGAAACTAGTTCAGAAAAAAAGCAAATCCCAAGAAGGAAAGACATCCGTGATCAGTATCAGTAAGAAACCAAGGTCCCTCATAAAATCATCCAAGGCTAAGTTCAAAAGAAAAAATAGCCAAGGATTTGAAAGATATCAACAAAGTGTTCTTTAGCTATGTCAAGAATCTAAATGTCAACTCGCAAATATGCTCTGAGCTAGTGCAAAATAGCACAACATATACTGAACCTACTGATATTGCCAACATCCTGGCAGATAGATTCAGTGCAAACTTCACCCCCACTCTCAACCCCAAAAGGGCCCACAACAATACCGGAAAACTGTATTGCCCCGGAAATCACAGGCGCACAGGTGAAAACAGCCCTTTCAAAAGCCAAAAGCACAGCGTAAATGGGGCCAGATGGCATCCCAGGCTATGTCTTGCACGAACTACAGAATGAACTAACCCCCCACCTAAACACACGGTTCAACCTCAGCCTCTCCACAGGCTATGTGCCCATAGAATGGCGCACAGCAATAGTTATTCCACTCCACAAAGGAGGGGCCACAACTGACCCTGGCAACTATCGCCCCATAAGCTTGACTAGCTTGGTCTATAAGGCTATGGAGCACATCATCATGGAACTCATTAACAAAGACATTGGGAACCTCCAAACACTTGACCCGACCCAGTTCGGCTTTGTTAAGGGCAGATCATGCCTACTAAACCTGGTTGACTTCTTCAAGACAGTCACCAAGGCCATAGATGAGGGGAAGGTGGTTCACACAGCCTGTTTTGACCTCGCCAAGGCTTTTGACACCATTTTCCACTCGGGAATTATAAAAAACTTACCAGCCTGAACATAAACCCCTACGTCATGAGATGGGCTGCCAACTGGCGTCAAAGTCATGGTCTCAAGCTAAATGCCAAAACAATGCATAGTCATCCCTTTTGGGAAAAACAAAACACCCATGAATTACCACATAGGTGGTAGCCCCCTTAATCCAGAAGAGGTAATAAGAGATCTGGGGACCCAGGTAGATAGTAATCTCTCCTTTGACAATTATATTGCCAAAGTAGTTAGGAAATCCTTCTATGTAGCCCATCTAATTACTAAAGGGTTCACATCTAGAAATAAAGAGGTTATAGTGCCTTTCTACTCATCACTCATCAGACCCATCACAGAGTACAATGCCCCATTTGGGATGTACCTCACAAGACACTTCCAACAGCTGGAAATATCACAAAAGTACCTCACCAAGAGGATTACTGGCCTCAAACATATGTCCTATGTAGCCCGACTGGAAAAACTCTGGCTGTACTCATTGGCATATCACTTACTCAGAGGTGATCTCTGCCTGATTTACAAAGCCATGTCCAACTCAGAATTGATGGACATGCTCCGCCTACAGAAATCCAAGTCACTGCAAGCCACTCACTCTAGTGAGCTAAACCTCGTCACAACAATAAATAGAACATGCTGGAGGGATAGATTCCTGTCACAGAGACTCCCCATGCTTTGGAACAAAATTCCTAACTACATTAGGCAGAGCCCCTCACTAACACTCTTCAAGAGAAACCTTGATGAGTGGATGGGTAACAGAAAATACACCCCTGGGATCACTTCATTGGCTCTTCTTGACAGAGGCTTAGTTAATTAATCAATGGGGCAGGGAAAGCTGACATACTCTGGCTAGGCTTATAAATGCCCTCGGGCAGATAGATAGAATAATTCATTGATGATCCTATGTTTATTCTGCACTGACTAGGTGTTACAGTAGACAGTGGTGAGGGGAAGCCCCACTATATCTCCTAAGGTGTTACTTGGGGTCTTTGGTATATTCTCTAGAACTACAAAATACAAGAAGATGGATGCTTCACCTAATGGTGAAAAATAGATACTGCAATGAATTATCCAGTCCTCAGCTCAGACTCCAACAGTTCATGTGGATGTAGCAACCATCCCAATGCTTTTATGGTTGCAGCATCTCCTACAGTAGATTAATACCTTCCTGGGGGAAAAAAATAGCTGAAGGAGTAGACAGCCATATGGAGGTATCTGTTGTAAAGCATAACTGAAAAAACAGCTACACTGAGGCAAAGAAATGCAGGTTCTGAAAATTAGGTCTAAAACTCAGGGAAGTATAACAAACTAAATGAATCAGTAGTTCATAGGTTCAAAGGTTGTTAATAGACTAATGACCACTAAAGCCCTTACAAGCCTAGCTGCACCTCAGACCAATTTGGATCTCAAGCAACATGGGTGTCTATCCGAGGGGGCATGTTAGTAGGGCGGTAACTAAGGGATTTGTAGGGGGATACTAGTTAGGATTATACTTTTCTTATTGACAGCCTCTGTCCATAAGGGACATGGAGGCAAGCCCAGAGGAGTATACATTTACAATTGCCCTTCCAGTTCATTTGCATAGGTTCAGGGATGAACTCTGGTTTATGTGGATGGGGAGCCTATTCCATAGTGCGGTGATCCTTTGAGACACACATATCTGTCTCACCAGCACATTCTGTTTATGTCAAGTTCAGATCCCAGGAGCTAGTGTTTCCATTGTTGTTTGTTTTGCGCATGTCCATTAGACCTGGGTTTGAGGAAGCCCTGTAAGCCAGGCAAAGATCCCCTTTCAGCCTGTAGGAGACTGAATACAGAGAGAGAGAACCTTTAGGCAATCAGTGTAGGACAGGGTATGCATGCCCTGAATTTTTCTGGTGAGAATCCTTTGTGGGCATTCCAAATGTTCCAAGTGTCTAGTTAGTTACATGCCAAAGGGTATACTCAATGATAAGTCTGATAAGGGTCTCGTAGAGTGGTATTATAACTCCCTTGGACCTGGATGCCATTTCCTTACCTATAAGTTGGGTGACATAGAATGATTTTCTTACTATCTTAGCTATGTATTGGTCAAAGGCCAGATTGCTGTTTACATATATGTTTACATATATTTCCAGATCCCTTACTACTGGGAGGACTCATAAGGTTGCTTTATCAATGGAATAATCAACTTGAATTGACAGTTTATCAAAGGGCATTATAATGCATTCTTTGACAATGAGTTATAGGCCATAGTTGTGGCACCAGTCATTTGTCATTGTATAATAACAATAACCCATGGTCATAAAACTTCTTGTAAGATATTGGTGTTTTCAAGGAATCTTAATAGCTTCCAATTTGCAGTCATCTGCAAACTTGGCAAGCCAGAGGCCTTGAATGTTAACCTTGACTTCCAAGAAGTAGATGCCAAACAGGACAAGCCCAGCACAGATCCATGGGGTACTCCAGTGGTGACGAGTCTGTTGGTAAAGTGGTCTCACCAGTCCTGACTTCTTGGGTCCTGTCTGTGAGTCAGAAAGCAATCTAGCCAGTAATATAGTGATTTATGCCTAGATCAGAAAGCTTGTCAACAATACCTAAGTAGGGTATTGTATCGAATGTCCTGGCCATGTCAAGCTATGCAGTATGCACTGTTTTACCCTCATCCATTGCCTAGGTGACCCTCTCAAAGAAGTCTACCAGGTTAAGCAGGCATGACCTTCCCTTAACAAAGCCAAACTGGGATGGGTCCATTATCTGTAGGTTACTAATGTCCTCATTTATCATTTCCACAATAATGTGTTTCATGGTTTTTCATATTAAGCTTGTTAGAAAGATGGGTTTCTAGTTCCCTGGGTTGGTTAATGGTTCACCCTTGTGGAGGAGAATGACTTTTGCATTCCTCCATTCACTTGTAATGTTGTCTGTTCTGTAGTTGAAGAGTGTTTAAATTGGTCTTGATAGGCCATGTGTTAGGCTGTTAAGGAGGCAACTGGGATGTTGTTGGGACCCATAGTGGTGTGGTTCTTGGTTTAAGTGAGTGCTGCCAGCTCCTGGACCCTGCTAATAGCTGGGGGAAGTATGCTGGAGGGGATTTCACCCAGAGGAGCTGGGGGAGGTGAAGTTTGAGCTGAATCTATCAGCTATTATACAATGACTCACCATCATCATTCAAAAATGAGCACGCGGATTGGCCAGCTCAACCAACGTGCCCATTGTAAATCGAGCATATACCAATGGAAAAAAGTCTGGTTGCCTGTACTTTCTTCCATTAGTATGTGCTTCAAAAACAAGTAAGAAAATACAGAAAAAGAAAATGAACACTTGAAACTTTAAAAACAATAATCCACCAACGAATGCAGACAACCAACTCCAGATAAAAAGATGAACAAGGAGATAATACACAAAAACACCACGGAAGAACGGTTTTATTATATATTTAAGCTTGCAACTTTACAATAAGCTTTTCATCTAACAGACATCATCAGAATAGTGAAAGACAGTTTCTAAAAAAAGCTTATCATAAAATTGTGAGCTTAAATAAATAAAACTGTTCTTCCGTTGTGTTTTTTGTTTTTTTTGTATTATCGCCTTGTTCAGCTTCCTGTCTGGAGTGGGTTGCCTGCTTTCATTGGTGGATATGCTATGAAAATTATACTGTTGTTTCATAAAAAAAAAAAAATTATACAAACTGGAGATTTCAAAAAAACATGAGAGATACAAATAATAGGATAATCAGGTATGTTATACAAAACCAGACAAACGTACCTGATTATCCTTTTATTTTCTCTGTCCAGTCTCTCCCGTACTTTGAAAGTCTCCTGATTTCTTTTCTTTTTTTTATTAAAAATAGATAAATAAATAAAAAATAATGGAGATCTTCCTTTCTTCATTGCTTCCTTTACGTAATACTGATGTATTGCATACATCAGGAAAGCCCCAGGATACCAGGGGAAAAAAACGTGGAAGAGCAGCACGATGTTGTTATACAAGGGCATTATTTAAGGAAAGTAACTAGCTTTATTCTTAAATAATGTCATTGTATGATATCAATAACCCATGGCTGGGTGTGTGTAATTCTGGATTTACTCATGGGCTTCACCCTCGTGACCAAACCACACCAACTGTGGGTAAATCCAGCATTACCCACACTCAGCCATGGGTTATTGCTATAGTAGATTTCCTATGTCATCCTGATTGGTTAAGGTGGTTCTTTCACCACAAGTTCAGCACACTACTGTGTGTTACCTTTAAGGTTCTAGACATAGCTGACGAAGGCCTTGTGATTGTTCGTAGCCTGCAAGGTTTCCCTGACCTTGTAGTTGGCCTTGTTGTACCTAATTAGACCTCACAGTTTTCTTGTATAGTTGTGCAAGAGAGGATTGTCTTTAAGGGAGTTGCTCTTCCTGATTTTGGGCATGATTTGTTTTCTTTTATTTTTCTACCCTGTCTAGGTGAGGATTCCACCAGTGGGGTTTCCTTTTAGTGTTCGTTTTAGGTTTACTTCTGGTAGTATGGCAGCCTCTATGCAGTCATTCACATGATTGTGCAGGGACTCTGAATTAATTCTGCATAGGTATCTATGGTGTACGGGTTAGGGAGAGCCTTGAAATTCACTTAATTGGATGTAGCTTGCTTTAGAATAGTTCCCAATTGTTACTAGTTTAGCTGGGTTTTTCAGGCTGATTTTTATTTCAAAGGAAACAGCTTTGTGATCCAATCTCAATAATGAGGATATAATATGGGGTGATGCAATGCTCTCCTATTTTGGTGAGTACCAGATTCAATATGTTTGATCCTCTGGTTAGGGTGTCCACTATCTGTTCCAGGGTGTTTGTTTTAATAAAGTATAGGAAGAATTTCCCATTGAGTTTGAGGCCAGTGTAAGTTTCCTAGGTTTCCTTGTCTACAGAGTGGTAATTAAAGTAACCCATGAATAAGGTTTTTGGTTGGATGCTGAGCACCTTCAATAGGTTTAGGTAAGAATCTGGATATTCTAGGAGCATATATGATGACCTGTATCTAGCCGTGATATGAGGGACCTTATCTATGGTGACGAACACGTGGATAAGTTCCATGTTATTATACTATTTAACCAACTTGTAGGGATGTTTGTTGCTAACAAAGATTGTGACACCTCCACCACTGGCCCCAGTCTGTGCTGTTGTTGGTCTAAATGTGTGGAAGACACTGTAGCCTTGCACTGAAAGAGTGATTTCTATAGCTTTAAACCAAGTCTCAGTTACTGAACAGATGTTTATATTCTCCAGAGTGAGGAGGGCTTCAAGGGTGTGGATTTTTTTTGTTTAGGCTCCTAACACTGATCAGTAATGCTTTAAGGTTGCTTGGAGACTTTTTCACTATGTTGGTAGCTTTGTCTTTTTGGCATTGCCTAAAAAGCTTTAAGAGGGGGTGGATAACATTTTGGCTGATATTCAAAAGACTAGGGGGATAGAAGCAGCCCACCTTTGGCAAACAATGTGGTCTCTTGACCATGTCTTCCCATGCTGACAGATGCTGGATCCCCTGGAGTGACAATAGAAACTAAGCCAATTATTCAAATAAATAATTTTATGTTTGTACTGTAGCATCATTCTTGGTGAAGGAAGAATGCTGCTCAATGCAAGGCACGTACCTGCCTTTTATACATACTCCAAGAGATCCATTATGTCTCTTTTTATATAGCGCAGTGAGGTATATTTCAGATCGTTTAAACCCGCATGGACAATGACACAAAGTAAAGTGTGGAATATTATGAAAACACTAGTCACAGGATTCAGAAACAAAGAGTGCAGTTCAAAAGGTGAAATTGCAAGACAAACACCAGGGCTCAGGGTGAAGGCAATTCAGATACACACTTAGAACAGTCAAGCAAGACCGTGAAACATCAGGGCTGTCATAGTATGCAAGTGAGTTTATAATGAGAGGGAAACAAGCAGCACTATGATAATGAGGGTAATGGTGAATGCAAATTTGGGAAATCAACATGACAGAATAATTTTGAAATGTATAAAAATTGCACCAGAATCTAAGAGCACCAGTGTACACCACAAATTCCTGGTGAACAGAGACAAAAAACATGCTAAAATGTTAGGGATAGCAGCAGGATTAGCAATAATATGTTTGAGGCTGTCCTCTTTGCCAGGTGTGTGACAACTCCTTCCATGGTACAGAAGGATCTGACCCAGCCAAACATGCCATCACCTCCACAACATGGAAACAGACTACTACCATGTGGATAGAGACACAATGCAGGAGATGGTATAGTTGTGGTGAGCCTTATGAGATGGGTAGAATGCCCACTGTAGTGGACACCAAGATATGTGCAGCATTGACAGTTCTGGGTACAGTGACCTTCCAGCAACAAGCTGGGGTCAAAGTGGGTATATCCTGGGCATCTGCCTGACAGATACCACACCATTTTCTCAATGCCTTGTAAAAACATTGAGGAGTATATTTGATTTCCTTGCACCACAAAGCAGAAAAGCAAGATTAAGCATGTTTTTTATGAAATATCCCGTTTGCTTGAGGTAGTTGGTGCCATCAACTGCACCCACATTGTCATTAAGGCACCACTTGCATATCAACTGTAAGGGGTTCCATTCTATTACCTGCCAGTGATCAGGAATGCACAAGGTGTAATATGCAATCTGACAGTGGGCCATGCAGGCAATGCCCATGATTCCCACTTCTGGCACACATGCGACTTACATCAACTAATCATGCAGCAAGATATCTGCTGTCTGCGCAATGTTATCCAGCATGCTGGTATACAGATGGATTTGGTGGGAATGGTGAACTTGGAATACTTTGCAGAGGGGTGATGGCATCTTCAGTATGAGGTACTTAGGCAGAGGTGGGTGGGGGTTGGTCAGAAGGCATGTGGAGGACACTGCTCCTGCAGAAGGGCTACACTGTGCATGCTACTGTGTGACAGGTCCAGGGTATCCTCAGTAGGTAGGTGTGTCAACTGTGCACCTCCTTGTCTGAGGGGGTGTCTCACCAAGGAATGTCACTGTCCCAATCTGCATCTGGAAAATAGTTTGGCACACTCAAGACTAAAGCGAGGCACAGGGGACATGGTGTTTTGGGATCTAGACCATCTCCTAACCATACCACAATGGGCTACCCTACCAGAGGTGGAAAAGGACTGAGTGCGAGAACAGGGAGGCCCATGGTGTGCAGCACAAGCATCTTGAAGATAGTCTCCCCAGTGTGCCTGTCTAGTTACATAAATGACCAAAGCCCTCTCTGATGTCATCATGCAACCCGCACCTACACCAGTCAGTTCTGCAATGGCCGTTGTTACATCAACATGCACCTGTAGGACTGCCATGCCCATCTGTTGTGTAATAACCATGGAGAGAGTCAGCTCAGGTGTAAGGTGGGAACCAAAATTTTGCCAGTCACTGATATCCTGGCCACCCCCTCTGTCCTTACACTCATGGGAGCTGCCAGCACCCACTGTAGTCCAGGGTTCAAGGGATGAGGATTTGCCCTGAGCTGCTATGTCAGACAACTCCTGTTCTACAACAGTATCCTGTGACTTGGGTGGGTTGCTCAGCCAACAGTGGTGCCTCTATGGAAGGAGAGGGTAATATGCCCATCACAATACCCATTCCTGACAGTAGCACTATGACCACATATCTTGCAAAACTGGGGCTGCCATCATCATCAAGTTCAGATATTTCCCCAACATCAGACATGTCCACATCTATGGAAGAGGACCCATACACCAAATCACCCAGGAAAGCAGGTAGAAACACCCTAGTGTGTCAGTGCTACATTGTCACAAACTCATTTCCAGATCCACTACACCACAATATGCAGCATGCAACAGTGAAACCTGCTGTGAGCGTTTCTCTACATCCTTACATGTTTGACGTATCACAGCTTAACAACATCACGATGGCATACAAAAAATATAGGCCCACATACCTTGTTTAGATGCACATAGTAGCTAAAGACATGTAGTCCCTAAAGAAACAGTGATTGGTTATGTCTTGGACATCCGTCTCTACATGATATATATTTGTAAAGACATAGGGCATCACCCACTGACACCTTTGGTGCTGGCATAAGTTCTGTGTCAATGTTAACTCCTCCATAGTGAATGAGGAAATGATTTTGCATCCCCGACAGAGATGCCAGGATCTCCTCCATAGTTCTAAGAGATGACTGTGTAGGTAGACTGCCAACAGTGACCACCCACTCACATGCAAGGTTGTTTTCCTTGGTCCTGGTATGACAGATCATGTCAGTGGCCCTAAGAATTACTTGATTTTGCAATCTGTTATGGCCTCTAACAGTGTTCACCTAAGCAACAAGTTCCCTACATACACTGTAGCAGAAAGCCCAGTTGCTCTTGTTAATTAGGAGGATCCATCAGTTCTGCTCACACAGGGCCTGCAGCAAGATGCCATATCTGCCTGAAAGAATCTCTTGATTTCTTTCCTTTCTTTTAGAACTATTTTTCTCTGTAAATGTGAATGTGTATGTGTGTAAATAAATATATATATATATATATATATATATATATATATATATATATATATATATATACACATACACACACATACATATCTATTTATCTATGTATATTAAAGTGTTGGCCTTTGATATCTGCCCCACCTATATAAGTACCCCACCTCACAGTCCACATTTAGTATAGACTGTGCAATAGCTAATCCATACAGAGAAAATGTCCATCTCTAAAGATCTCTGCTGTAGAGCAAGTGTAGCCAGTCACAGGTGTGTTTCCATCACACCACAATAAACTGCATGTAACCCGTGAAACTTGATGTGAGTGGATGTCTGCATTCCATGTGTTAAAAAACACATTTTGAAAGGAAATCCCCAGAAGACACGCAACAACAAAGAAGCAGAGTTTGAAATGCAAGTTCCATCCCCAACCACAAACAGACAGAAGCATTCTGAAAAACATAGGCTCATCTCAGGCAACAATAGAGACACATTTTGAAAAGCATTTTCTCCTACCATCCAAAATAAAAAAAAAAAACATTCTCCCCCGCCCAATCAACAGCAGGGCAAAACATTTCAAAATGAATTCCCATGTATCCACACATCATAGAGAAACTGTCTGAAATGTGATTACCCACACAATAAACGAGGAGACAAATGCTAGACTGCAATCTTAGCCCAAGCTTCTGGCCTCTGTAGAAAGTCTGTATGCCCTTCCTTTGTCAAATATACAAGCATTATGGCAGTGCACTTCATCGCCCACTAAAAACCTCGCCTGTTTGCCCTGCCTCTAGGTTGGGATCATATGCCTGTCACTTCTTGTCCTTCCAGTATGCCATGTGCCATTCTGTACTGCACACCTGTGGCTTTGCCCCCCCTACATTGCAATGTCTGCTGCCATAGTCTTGACATTTCTACAAGGCACTGGAGTCTGACCACTCAGCAAACTACATGCATTGTCACATCCAAGCCACATGGCATTGCCAGTTTTACATGGCATATCCTGAGTATGATTCCTTTTAGCATACTGCGTCATATACTGCTGGCTGGCATATATAAAACTACTTGCCAACTTCTGACTGGTGTCCATGTTTACGCCTCTGTTTTTTGCAGCTGTTTCTGTGTCCCATTAATATAGTTCACATGTTGCCCTGCAGAATCCATAGACTATGCTATATCCACCACATCCTTCCTTCTCCTTTGGACATACAACATTGAACTAGGGGATGTCCACACCACCTTACATGGCCACTGCAGTCCCATATTGAACCATATACACTGTTCTTACTCATACACACAGGGAACTGGCTAAAATCCATAGGTGCTCTGCACCTTCTGACAGACAGCCTGCAATTCTACTCTTTGGACTGGCAGGTCACACCTATCAGTCATATTGCCATTACAATACATAAGAACATTTTGCTTCTCTAAGTAGTTTTATGCCTCATAGTTTTACATGTATCTGTGAATGTTTTGCTCTGTGAGGGGACGTGGCCAAGATGGTGACCAACTAGCAGCACAAAGCTTTTGTTCTGCTTCCTTTTATTTATTCTGACAGGATTTCATTATATAAATTCAACAAAAACTTTTTTTTTTTTATAAAATCTGAGTTTTTTCAACTAATGCAGGCATCTTTTTTTACTTTTTCCTGACAGTACTATCATTGATTCTTAATTCAAAATCAGTCACTCAAAAATGAATCCACAAGAAAATTCAATGAAAAAGGATATACAAATCATCGTGGGAAGTATTCAGGAACTTTCTATTAAACTGGATAAACTTCAGACCAAAATGGACTACATAAAAGAGGATTGCAGAAAACAAATGGATATGTTAAATGAAGTCTTAAAACAACAAGCTGCACAGATCTTTTCAATCGAAGAAGCAGTAAGTGACTTAGATGGGAGAATGACAGAAAATGAAAGTCATACAGACTTCCTTCTAAAACATAATACTATGTTGCTGGAAAAAGTAGAAAATCGTGAGAGCAGATATAGAAGGAACAATATCAGAATTTATGATACCCCAGAGAAAGAAGAAGAAGGGGACAATATGTTACACGTTTTGAATAACTGGTTGCCTAAAGCTCTTAACCTGCCAGAGATTCTCTCTTTTGGTATTAAGAGAGCTCATAGGTTCTTTTCAACATCTTCACTGAAAAAACAAAAACTTAGTGCTGAAATCAACTTGGTGTAATTCTCCACTTAAATATAAAGACAGTGTCATCAGATTTGATAATGACCACACCACTTCATTTATGACTAAAAGAAAAACAGCTGTTCCATCTATAAAAAACTTAAAGAAACTGGATATAAAAGCTCAACTGATTTTCCGGGTCTATATTACAAGATCGAAGCTTTGTTAATCGAATAACTAAAGCTCAATCTTGTAATATTGAAACCGTAAAATGTTGAATGCACGAGTCAACCCAGGGAAGTCCTTCCCTTGGCCATTTTGTGGATTATGCCCTGTTTTCCAATTTGGAGCAATCTTGGAGTTGGTATATTTAGTTAAGGGGGTGTGGGGGGCACAGCTCCCCACATCAGGGGATGTGGGGGGGGTGAAGCCCCCCAATTGATTTCGGGTCTAAAGTTTTTTTTTTTGAAGCGCCCAAGGGAAGTGTTTCCTTGGGATGAAAAGGCCGTTCGACATTTTCCAGTTTTGATATTACAAAATTAAGCTTTAGTTTCGATTAACGAAATTCGATGTTGTAATATAGATGCGATTTTTCCTGCTAAAAATTAAGATAATTTTACCAGATGGACAGAAAATCTTTAATACATTACAAAAAGCCTTATCATTTACACAAAAGAAGAAATTATTGGACAAACCTGAAGATATGGATTGGTCTATTGCTAGTTTAAAAAGACATGCAACCAAAAATGGCTGGAATCTTAAAGAAAAAAGCACAAAAAATGAAAGAAAAGTAATGACATTTTTATTTAACTAATCTAGTGATTCCTTTAATATATTATTATCAATCTTAAAACTGCATCATCATAACCAAAATATAAGGTAAATGTTTTTATTTCTTATCTCAACAATACATTTGTTGTTTATATGTTTGTTAGTTTAAACTTCTTACATTACAGTATTCTTTGTTCCGTATATATATATATATATATATATATATATATATATATATATATATAGAGAGAGAGAGAGAGTGTTAGAAGCAAAATGGAGTATAAGGATATATATGTGTTTTATTTAACGTTGATTCATTTATTTTCACTCTAAAGAAAGGAAAGGGAAAGAGTGATTTTGACAGTTTATATGGAACACTCCAATTCATTAATCTAATCACTACTTTGTTCTATTATTTTAAAGATGTAATATAAATAATATATTTTTAGATGTTTGTTCTTATTGCAGACATTCAAATAATATATATATATATATATATATATATATATATATATATATATATATATACACATACATAATTATATATATAAATAACTTTTTTCTAGTTACTTTGGAAGAGGTGTAGAGGGCTCTTGATTTGGTCAGGGAACCTTAATATAAATATTTTAATAAACTGTTTAACAGAAATTTCCTTTATTTAGTTTGTTGGTCTATTAATCTTATTCAAAGGGTTTTTCCTTGCTGTTCATGATTGTCAAGGGAATGGCGAGCTTTTTTTAAAACATTTGAGCCCTTCATCTGCTCCTTTTCCCCTTAAAACTAAAATTGTTTAAAATATATTAATTATAATATTATTAATTTAATATAGCTCAAGCTTACCCAGCAGCAAGAATAGCTTGCACCTACTGTCTAACCACTCTCCAAACAAGACGATCAAGCTCAAAATTTGCCCTGACACAAAGCATGAAGTAAATCAAGAAATTATCTTAAACCACCAGCAATCAATGAAGAGCTGACTGCAGGAAGCAGTTTTCGTACATCAGAATGGCTGCTGTGTGTTATAGTACTTCATCTCTGCTGTTTCATCAAAACAGAAAGGTAATGGCCAATGGCTTTAATTACACTGGCTTGCAATACTACCTTGCTGATAGATGTTAATTATTTAACATAAGAAGGAGCACGCTTTCTCATAGACAGAGGTAACAAATTCATTTCCAGTATTAAATACTATCTTGCTGATAAGTAGGAGCACGCATTCACATAGATAGAGGTAATGAGCTTGTTTCATCTGTTTACTATATTGGATTTCATTTCCAGTTAAAAGTCCTTGCATGTAGTTGTTTAATGTCAAAAGGGGAAAAATACACACAATATTCAGCAATCGTAAATGTGATCTACTTTTAGTTATTATACGTATATTTAGTTATTATAAGACACATACTGAAGGAAATATGCAACTCCCTCACCATATGTCTGTTTATTAACATAGTACATGCATTTGCACATATGACACAAAATGCTGCATGCAAATATAGTTAACTCCAATTAATGAAGTACTGCAATCAAACCCAAACTCCAGACTATATGATTTCAAAAGAGAAAAATCCACGCTCCATTTCACATATTAATTCAAACAAACAACATATTACAGTAATACCTTAGACAGATGACTTACTTGTTCATTTTTCTGAAAATAGCATATTTTAACCAATACCATATAGCTGTTACTGTAGCATGAAATGCAAACATTACATTGAATTAATTTATATTTTTGAAGTAAAAATAAGTAAAACACACAATATTTTTGCTTTTCCTACTGCTATAAAGGTATGTTATATATTTTTTAAGTGAAGAAAAAAGGAAAAGGAGAAAACTAAAGAAAAAGAGAAAAAATGTGGCATGGGCTGGGGGCACTCGGGTCTGTGATGGTGGGATGAACCTGTCTTGGCAAAGCTTCGTCTCCCCAATTTTTCTTAACTGCTCTGGTGGCAAAATCAGTCTAGAATTTCTAAGCAGCAGTGGATGTGAGACTGAGATATTATCATGTTAGAATCATTGCTATTTGACCATTTATATGTGAGAAAAGCATAAAATCAGGTACAAGAAGCAGGTGCAGCACTTCTCCTGTGGAGCACATGTGATTTGGACTTATGTACCCTATGCTTGCAGTTTGACCAGTGGCGGCTGGTGACTTCAAATCACAGGGGGGCTGCAGGAGACAGCTGAATGGGTGGGGTCAAGGGAAGGGGTGGGGTCAACTAGAAAGGGGAGGAGCTATGCTCAAAACCACAAAAACTAACTTTAATTAAATATGCTGCCCTGGGTGGCAAACCATCATTATGAAAGTCCAATCAAGACAAAAATAAGTGTAGAAGAATAAAAATATTTCAATGCATTGGCTGCTCACAGCTTACTTAATATCTAGATGGAAACAAAAGGTTGTGAGGCATGAAAAAATAAATTACTTTTTAAATACATTACTGGAATGCCAGTCAAAATCAAGTATAAGAAAAACCAGAAGCACTCAACTCAAACCACTTTTCCTTGCACTGCAGTTCTAATTATAATATATTCAGCTTTATTAAAGTACCAAGTAACATGCTGAAAGTAGAAATCTCTGTGATGCCCCCACTTGTAAAAATGTTTCTTATCCAAAAAAGACCTGCTGCCTGACAACTTGTTTCATGGGGAAAACATGATCAAAGTAAAAAATGAAAAGCAAACAAGAAACAAGCTCAAGATACATTGCTTAAAGGATTACTGTACAGGTTATGGACCACACATGATTGGCATTCTGTTTAGTTTACGGGTAAAGTCTGTAGAGATGACTGGAAGTCTCCAACAAGTGTAATGAGCTTTTAAAATAATGGAATCCTGTCCTTTAATACCCAAGGCTTATACATTATCTAGTCAAGTATTCTCTGCATGGCAACAACAGAAAGGCTTTTAATGTTGGCAATTCTTTAACAGTATGCTTATTAAAGCTTACTTGCATCTTACGATCTCAGACAAGCTTACCTTATGGTCATTAAAGCATTGCTACTTAAACACAGAGCAACAGGCACTTTGAGTAATAAGCATAAATCTGAGTAATAAGCATAAATCAACAGTACAAAAATATGACAGAAACCAGACCATTCTGCAAAATCAAGGACAGATGAAAAGCCATTGTACTTGTGTCTACCTTGGATGGGGGGGGGGGCACACTGCATAACTACTCCTTGCCTTGCTTGGACACATCCAGAGTCACTACATGGGGAAGTGGGGTGCAACAAGTATGTCACAATTTGAAATGTCTCTGGCTGACTGTGATGGCCCTGACACATTTGTCATACCTCTAAACCTCAGAGCAAGAAATATGGCCAAAGCCATACACACAAGTGGGACAAAGGCCCAAAAATAAGGACAATTTTTAAATATTGCTCTAATAAACTTAGAAAGATAATAGAATAGGTCTTGCATTAGTATGAATTTTCTGAAGGGTATAAAATCTGAAGGGTATAAAATCTGAAACTCAAATGTCTGTCATTTTCTAACTTCAGTCTTTAGTGATTTGTCACTAATTTGCCAAAAAACACAATTTTATGAAAAATGGACCAAAAATGTGATGCAAAAATATGAAGTAGACACACAATACAGCTGGGAACCTGTCAAAGAAGGGACACTTTAATATTAGTACTGCTACCTTGAGCAGCTGACAAAATAAAATAATCTACACGCATTACAAGTAATCTATAACTTTGATTATTACAGTTATTTCTTAATTGTAAACCCTCCATGTTTTCTTCCAAAATTGCTATTTTGCGGAGGGATTATTAGGGGGAAGAGCAACATTTTGAGCCAAAATCGGGGACAGTTGAGAGGTTGGCTATGCCTAATTCTATAAAGCAATTTATTTGCATGTACCTCTCAACCTGTTAATGCAGTAAATCTGAACAAGGCCAAATATATTGGGGGCACATATGAACAGTACTAAAAATTGCTCTTGTATAAATTGAGACAGTTGATAGAACAGCTCTTACTTTAACATGCATTTTTCTGAAGGTTATGAAGTCTGAAACTCAGTGTATCATTATTTAGTGACTTAATTCCTAAATGATTTGCCAGAAAACTACAAATTTTATGAAGAACAAACCAAAAATAAGAAGCAAAAATCTATTCATTCTTTGAAAATCTGGACAGTTGGGAGGTATAGTTCAGCTGGGCCTGTCTGAGTTGGCTGCCCTTCCCCCCTGACAAAATCATGGTTGAATGGAGCCTCTGCAGCCATTCCAATGAACCATTACTTGGCTATTTCACTCCATTTACCATAAACACTAATGTGCATACTGCTTTACTTCTATGATGAGTTGGACTTCATTTGAATGTTTTCTTTTGTATTTTACAGCAAAAACACTAAGTCATCTGCTAAACAAAGGAATGCAGTCTCACAATGAAAACTTAGCATTAAAACTTCTCTGCCCTTGAAACTCACATTCATTGAAACAGCATTGAAACCCACATTCAAAGAAAATACATTTTGCTGTGGCGGATAAAGATTAATTTTGGGCTGTTTTCAAATCATAGGCCCCTTGCATATGAAACATACATGTGCTCTTTGATACACCTTCCTCATTGTACTAAAATTATATTCCTTGTACAATAAAGTACAGTTGTTAGAGGGTGTTTTATATTTGTTTTGAACATTTTTCCAGTAAGCAATGAAACAAAACGCATGCACCCATAATGGCAAAACTGCCCAGTTCAGAACATTTATCATAAAAAAGTCTACTCAGACTTCCACAGTCCACCATTATTAGTAAATATGCACAATTCTACAGTCCACCATTATTAGTAAATATGCACAATTCTACAGTCCACAATTATCAGTAAATATGCACAATTCTACAGTCCACCTTTATCAGTAAATATGCACAATTCTACAGTCCATTATCAGTAAATATGCACAATCTCTGAAGTAAAAGTCATCTAAATAATTCCACATTAAAGAAATCTGTAACTAATGAAGAGGTTGCTGCTAGCAATCACCTTTATATTTCATGGTTTCATCGAAAAATAAAGTGTCTGTTGCCCCTCAGGAATAAATTGCCTATATTACATTAAAAAATGATAAGCTAGTAATAATATTGCAAGAGGAAATGGATGGCAAACTGATAACAGACTCATAGTTAGTATCTTCACCAAGGAGAACATTCTTAGTACGACAGCATCCACCCCTTGTGGGAGTAGAACCCACAGCCTTCTGCATCAAAAGCAAGTACAGAACCTGTTGTGCCATTAACAAGGCAAAACACTAAACTTCTGTTCCCCTGCAGCTCTCAGCTCCTTGTAAAATCAACTCAATACTCAACTGCATCTCAACTTCGCAGCACAAGAAAACTGGAAAAAGCCAAAATGTATTGGGGGGGGTCAAAAGCCCCAAAACCAGGACACATTAAACATTGCTTGTATAATCTTGGAAAGTTGCTAGAATAAAATGCTGTGTTACCACCATACATTTTACTGCCAAGGTCCCTGAGCAAAACAGTCAGAGTAACATACCACTATGCCACATCAGCTGCTTTGTAAAAGAGAGGAAGACTGAAACTTAAATGGCTATCATTTAGTGAATTCAGTTCTCACCATAGCTGTCAACCTCTTAGTACAAAACACCTGGACAAACCCAGTAATGAGGGAATACAGCCCTCAAACATATTCAGTGAATTCAGTTCTTGCCATAGCTGTCAACCTTAGCACAAAAACCTGGACGAAGCCAATAATGGGGGAATACAGTCCCAAAAATAGGGACAAATTTCAAATATTCATTTTATAAACTTAGAAAATTGCTAGAAAAAATGGTTGTGTTACTATGTATTCTGAAGAACATGAAGTCTGAAATTCAAATGCCTGTCAATTTTACTGCTGACAGAACAAAAACAATTTTCAGCAGAGACCCAGGGATTAATACTGCAGACATGTCTTTGTAAAATGACAGGGCACCAGAGCAAATCCACACAAACACAGGGAGGAGATGCAGACTCCACACAGAAGGCCTCCCAGCCAAGAATCAAACCAGAAAACCTATAGCTGTGAGGCAACAATACTACCACTGCACCATGAAATATGCAAGGAATTAAACATTCAGAAACCTGAAGTCTGAAATTCAAATGCCTGTCAATTTTATTTAACATTTGTTAATCAGGACAGTCTGACTTGGAACAAAAAAAAACAATTCTCAGCAGAGGCCCAGGAAGAAATAATGCAGACATGTCTTTGTAACATGGGAGGACACAAAAGCAAACCCACACAAACACAGGGAGAAGATACAGACCCCCCCCACAAAGAAGGCACCCCAGCCAAGAACCAAACCCAAGAACCTACAGCTGTGAGGCATCAATGCAACCACTGCACCATCAAATTTCAAGCATTGCAATATTTAAAAACCACAGATATTATGAGGAATAGATCAGATCAAATATGAGGCAAAAATCTGCAATTTTTTTACAAATAGTGGTGGGTAGGGAATTCAGGTCTTTAACACCTGCATACAAGGTACAGGGTTCAAGCCTGAGTTATTCCCTACCACACCACCATGTGTTTAATCACCAGTACATCCCACCTGAGGCATTTTCACACACACACACAGACACACACACAGACACACACACTTACCTGGTCCTGTAGTAAATCCAAATCCCTGTCCGCAAAACCACCATACATCCAGTAAGTAAATCTCGACGAGACTGCAGCAGAAATCCCGCACAAATCTGACCCTGCCCGTCGCGAACTCCAATCCAATCCAGATCCTTACCCTGCCCGTCGCGAGATCTTCCCCTGCAGCAAACTCCAATCCGATCCTTCCCCTGACTGCCGACGTTGCAGTCCGACCCTGACGCGTTTCCCCAGCGAGTTCCCAGGCAGTCTATGCAGTATTAAAACTGCATAGACTTGTGGGAGTGCTCCTGTCCATGATTCTCAATCAGGACTGCTGTGTGCATGCTCCATGCGCCAGACTGTCTCAGCAGCAGTGCGCATGCGCGAAGTCCGCGAAATTTAAAATTTTTTTTCTTTTTCTTTTTTATTTTATCAGTAGTTTGAAGTTGAGGGGGCTGCAGTCCGGCAGTCCGATAGCACGGGCTGCCCCTGAGTTTGACTTATTGGTACAAAAGTGCTTAGCATGTTTCAGTGGGCATCCTTGTGACCTGTAGGCTTAGGGTTGTTTTGATACCCTTTGAGGGGGAGGTTGTTCTGCTGCTGTGGACCTGAGTGACTTTTGTTTGTGTTACTGGTTTTATTGGAACACCATTTTACATTATTTTGGTTTAAATAATACAATGCATTTTTTTATTTACCTAGATTTTCATTGCTTACAAAAACACATGGAGTTGAAAAGTGTCACAAAACTACTATAATACAAAGGTTTACTACCAATATATATTCACATGTGTTAAGATTATTATTATTAATATTATGCCTGCACTGGTATTTTCAGTTTGGAAATGCATCTATCCACTATAGAGATGTTTTCTATTATCCTAACAGCATGCACTGTGCTGCTGTGTTTAATTTGCAACCAAATGATTATTACACATATAAATTGCCCATGTTTTACCTGCTTTTCAAGTATAGTTAGAATAGCCTACTTAATAATTAATATGTCTCTCTAATAGAACTACCCTGGGTATACTGCTTGATTATATAGTGATAACTGGAAGAGAATTATTGTGATCATAAATACACATATCTTGTAACAAGACAATATCATTATAGATGAATCTTACATGGATTCTAACAATGTCTTTGACTTCTGTTTTCCTTGATAGATATATATATATATATATATATATATATATATATATATATATATATATATATATATATATATTAATTACTATTGCCATAATGCAGTTTAAACTTCTTTCAATCACTAAATTATAGTGTAGATAGGCTTTTATATGAGTGTACATCTGTTTATTACCCGTGATTTACAATATTTCTTTTAGGAAGTAGCAGCATATGCTTAGTTTTTTTTTTTCTTTTGGTATTGATATGAATCAGTTAGTGGGTGGTTTGGATGATTTCATCTTCAAACCAGAAATGTTTAATTCCATGATTGATGGTTTAAAATGATTTAAATGTTTTTGAATGTAAATGTTTAACACTAATTTTACCTAATTTGTCCACAGCAATATTTCTAAGTAACTGGTTTTATTTCTTTTGTACTAAGCCATTATCTTTTAGATTTGATGATGTATTTGCCTCTCTTACATGTCTTTCATTAAATATTAACTGTCTTTCATTAAATATTAATGGTATTAACAGTCCTTTAAAAAGAAGCAGTTTAAAAATATTTGAATTTACACAAAGCTCATATAATTTTCTTATAAGAAGCACATATACTAAACAAAGATGTGGACAGAACATTGTTAAAAGATTATTCAGTATTACCGGGTTTGTATTTTAAATCAAAAAGGAGAGGCACACTGATTCTTTAGAAAAACTCATTACCTAATCCTAAAATCATAAAGTCATATTCTGATAAAGATAGAATGCTGACATTGATAGTAGTAGAGATTAATAAATAAATGTATCCATTTGTAAATGCATATTGGATACCTGGAAATGGAGTGAGAATTGTTAAGAAAATCATTATTACTTTACATACAAAAGGTGAATTCATAATTTCAGGAGACTTTAACTGCATATTGTCTGATGAAGATACTACAAATAGATGAGAATCAAAGTTAATGTCAGCAGCTAAACACTTAAAAAAATTTGTTACTGATTCAAATATGCGCAACATATATGATTTAAAATCTACAAAATCCCTTAACTACAAACACTATTCATTTAGATTTAACACCCAAACTAATACTGATAAAGTTTTCATTTCAAATGGATTATATTCTAAACCTAAAGAAGTACTAATAACATCTTGCCATTTATCCAACCACAATGCTATAAAATTTGCTATCACCTTAAAGACTAATAATTTAATTTATAAACAAAGAATTCTTGGTTATATAATACAGTTAATAGATTTTAAGGACTGGTTCTTAAAATAATTAAACCAATATATTGAAATAAATGATAATGGTGAAGGTGAAGTATCAGAAATGATTTTATGGGCTGCATTAAAAGCATATCTATATGGAAGAATTAAAAATTGGTATTTATACAAAAGACAGGAATGGGATAAAGAATTAAAGACTTTACAATCTAACATAAATGAAAATTAAATATTGACCCAATGATAACACTGCAAATTTAGAATTAAAAGCATTAAATCAAAAATACCTAGATATACTTCATCATATAATTTCAATACAATTAGAAAAATGGAAACTACATTGATATTCAATAAATTCTAAAAGGCTACATAAATTAGCTATCAGATCCAAGAAGAAAATAAATACAAATCATATTAAAGAAATAAAATTTCAACAAGGGGGAAAGGTAAAGAAGTAATTGACTTAAAATATATATTAGGGTGTTTTACATGCCATTACAAGAGTAATAATAATAATATAATATCCTTAGAAAATAACAGTACCACAGATAACTTTCTGAAAAATAATATACAGTATATGTTAAACAAGGAAAAAAAACAAGCAATATTGAGAAGTCTTTCTCACTAAAGGAATTAAAAGATCAAATTACTAATATTAAAACAAGTAAGGCACCAGGACTTGATGGGTTAATTCCACAATTATATAAATTAATTCCTGATAATATTATATGTCTTTTACTGAAAGTATTTGAAAATTTTAAAACATATTTAGTTACCCCTCCCTCTTGACATTATACTCTTAATCCTCATTCTTAAAAAAAGATAAAGATTCAAAATTCTGTTCTTCTTATAGACCTATATCCTTACTTAATGTTGACTATAAAATGTTCATGTCTATTCTTGTTAAAAGATTGAAATATAATATTTTGCCAATATTAATAAATGAGGACCAGACTGGATGGATTTATTTTAAATAGGAAAGTATAAGATAATATTATTAGACTTAATACTCTAATTGATATAGCTAATACAAATAAGAAAGAATCATCAATAATAATCTTAGATTTAAATAGAGCTTTTGATTCCATTATCCGGCCTTATTTATTTAAGGTACTTAGAGAATATAATTTTCTGAAATATTTATAGATCTTACTACAATCCTTTATAATAACTTTTTTATTTGTAAAAAATTGGTTCTTTTTTATCAAGCTCATTTCACATCTTAATGGGTACTAAACAAGGATGTCCTCCTTTATTATTTGCTTTTGCCATTGAACCTTTTGCAAGTTATATTAGATCTAATGACAAAATTAAGGGTTTTAGATCAAATGACAAAATTAAGGTTTTTTTAAAAGATAACAATTTTAGTTGCAAAATCCAGTTACTTGTGGATGATATTTTGATAACTCCTGTTGATATTGAAACATCACTATAACAAATAATTGCATCTATAAGTTATTTTGAAAATGTTTTAGGTTTAAAATTTAATAATAATAAAACAAAAATGTTATTAAATAAAACAATTACTAAATGTTTAAAGGATTTTAAATTATTTAGTTGGGATAATACACAAATTCATTATCTTGGAGCTGTCATTACGTGATCTGTAAAATATTCAGTTGTAATAAATTATAGCAATTTAAAAATATAGTAAATATATTAATTGAACATTGGAATAAATAATTTTTACAATAGAAGAAGACTTACTTTGATAAAAAATGATTTTACCAAAAGTTTTATCCTTTGTACAGTCATTAATTGTTCCTTCCACCAAGAAAATTTTCAATAAGTTAAATTTTATTCTTATTAAGTGTTTATGATTTCCCAATAAGCTAAGAATATCCTTTGATTGGCATACTAAAGGTTGAGAGAAGGGTGGTGTGGCTTTCCCAAATATTGAACTATATGCAAAATCTACTATACTAAACATAGTATCATTATGGTTAAACTCTTCTTATCAATCTAGCTGGAAATCTATCCATGAAAGAAAACTTCAAAATATTGAACATATATTAATCCCTCATATTTTATTTGGAATAAACAGATTTTACTGGACTTTAAAACATCACTGTACAAATGATAAGAAGATTCTAGTATCTATCCTATTTGTAGATTATATTATATGCACCTTTAAAACATTTATGAATTCCAATTATATAGTTAAAGACATACAATTTCCTATGATTTTCTATACCTAATACATGCAGTTGTTTAGAGGAGTTTAATACAACAAAAATGTTAGAATTTAGAGAAAGAAATGTATTATTCTAGCACCAATTCTGAAATGGAAATAAAATGTATGCTACAGATCTTCTTAAAAATATTCATTAGAAAAGTATAATTGGTTGAATATCCAGAGTTGTAGAACATTTGTAAGTGATAAAATTAAAGTCCTGGAATTTCTGTTTAATATTAACATTAACCATTATAAAACAAATCATATTTATCAATAATATATAAGATCTTAAGAGTAGAGTTTGCAACCATAAATCCATCTTTTTGGAGCTATTCCTCAAAAATAAATGTGAGTGAGTTATCCATTAATAATAAAAAAACTCGTCTGAAAATCTAGTTGGAAATCTACATCTTCCCTCTATTGGAAAATTTATAGTTGGAAATTTCGTCATAGAATATTTTAACCCCTAAAATCATCTTCTTTCGGCTGTTCCCATTAGGGGTGGCCACAGCAGATCATCTGTTTCCATTTCTTCCTGTCCTCTGCATCTTGCTCTGTCACACCAACCACCTGCATGTCCTCTCTCCCCACATCCATAAACCTCATCTTAGGCCTTCCTCTTTTCCTTTTACCTGGTAGCTTCATCCTTAGCATCTTTTTCCCAATATACTCAGCATCCCTCCTCAGCACATGTCCAAACCAATGTAATCTTGCCTCTCTGGCTTTGTCTCCAAACCTTCCAACCTGGGCTGACCCTCTAATATACTTATTCCTAATCCTGTCCACCCTCGTCACACCCAGTGCAAATCTTAACATGTTTATCTCTGCCACATCCAGCTCTAACTCCTGCCTTTTTGTCAATGCCACTGTCTCCAACCCATATAACATAGCTGGTCTCACTACCCTCTTGTAGACCTTCCCTTTCACTCTTACTGGTACTCGTATGTCACAAATCACTTCTGACACTCTTCTCCACCCACTCCATCCTGCTTGTACTCTCTTCTTCACCTCTGTACCACACTCACCATTACTCTGAACTACTGGCCCCAAGTATTTAAACTCATCCACCTTCACCACCTCTACCTCCTTGCATCCTCACCATTCCTCTATCCTCCCTCTCATTCACACACATATATTCTGTCTTAGTCTTGCTGACCTTCATTCCTCTTCTCTCTAGAGCATATCTCCATCTCTCCAGGGTCTCCTCCACCTGTTCCCTACTCTCACTACAGATCACAATGTCATCTGCAAACATCTTAGTCCACGGGGACTCCTGTCTAATCTCATTTGTCAACTTGCCCATCACCATTGCAAATAAAAAAGGGCTCAGAGCTGATCATTGATGTAATCTCACCTCCACCATAAATGTATCCATCACTCCCATTTAACCCCTAACAAAATCAAATTAATTTGTAAAACTGAGAAAATTAAATGCTGGAGATGTAATGATGACTCAGTTGCAGATTGGGTGTATACGATACTGGAATGCAAAATGGTTTCACCATTCTGAACTGAATTTAAAGATTTCTCTCAAGCATTGTGGCCAACTCACTAATTTTGTTCAGTGCTCCAATACCAGATTTTATCCCTAGTTCACAGGTGCCTCTCCTTTGGTCTATCTTAGCCATACCAAGGAAAATGGCTATTAAAAATTGGAAATGTAAAACTGCTTTACCTTTCACTGAATTCATCTTCTTGGTTAAGGATGTTTGTAAGAAAGAACTACCAACTTTAAAATGAAAACATCTAATCTTAGGCATCAAAGTAAATACTGCAAAAACTAAAGGATTTATTAGGAAATTATTAATGGCTTTGTTTACTATTCTAAATTTTTTGTGGACTTCTGTAAATATTTTTTTCTTGCTTTCTGTGATTAATTGAATCTGCACAATTTAATCTTTAAAATTCAATAAAAATAATTATAAAAAAATGGAAATATACAAGCACATTATCAAAGAAACAGTGTAAAATCTGTAGACTTTAATGATCTGTATTGCAAAATTCTACAAAACAAGATGATTTATTCTTGCTTCTGAAAAAGGAGAAATGTTTTGCCCTGTTATCTCTGTCTCTCTCTCTCTCTATCTCTATCTCCTTCTCCCTATTCTTCCTTTATATTTATTGGAAATCTGTTGTTTTATTTCTATTTTTTTATGTTATTATGTCATTTAGTGTCAGAGACAGCAGTGGCTGTGGATCGGCTGCAATCACCTCACCATACGCCTATACTGCCATTCCATGTTAAGTCTGCAGATGTCTCTAGACCTGCCTTTTAGCAGAATAACAAAGGTCATCCAGCACAAAGTGACCTAGAGAGTTCTACTGTGGTCTCTGGTGGTCTGTCACCAGGAAGTGTTGTCTCACCTTCTGGTGCTGCCACCAATATGTCATAGTATGTAATCTGGTAGGATTCAGAGGAGATGTGATGGCTATGGCGGACTAATAATTTGACATCTGCATTGTGCGACTGACAGAATTACCCTGCTAGCCTAGCAAAGAGGGCAGGCACAGAGGTTACTGATCTTTGGCTGGGTGCAGCTCTAGTCAGAATGAAAGGCAGCCATCATTCACATCTTATCAGCCATCATGGTATTTCTACACTTTGTGACAGAGCCTCCCCTGTTGATTTTTGTCTGTGTTCTGTATTTGTTGTCTTTCATAATGTCAATCCTATTCTCTCTTTCATGACCACACATCCTTCTTATTTCCTTCCTCTGTACCTTTATTAGAGAGACCCCTATCCCACAATATATGAGTGCATATATATGGGTCGACTTAAAATTACGTAAACTCCCTAAAATCTAAACACTTAATATCAACAAAATAAAAAAGATGCAAACTCAAAAATATCTAAACTTAAATATCTAAACTCAAAAATATCAACAAAACTGAATTTATACTTAGGAATGATTTATACCATTTCTCCAGTGTTGTGTAACCTCACAGATATATATAATTATGCTTAAAGCATGACCCTTTCAAATGGGCATAATTAAACAGAACACATTGCCTACTTTAGACATGATTAAATGGAAGATTGTTCCAAAGCTTGTATACCTGGTACAAGTATCATACATCTCCATACCAATTTGCAGATTTGGGGATATGCATGAGATAACCAGTGGATAATCAAGACTACCACACCAATGTTTATGCCAAGAAAATGTGCAGGTCAGTACACTTTGGCTTACAATTAGTCTATAGGTAAAGTTAAGTTGTATAAATGATAGTTCTCAAAGACAGTTTAGACAGCAAAATGAAAAGTGCTTTTTTTACTACGGTGACCCTCAGTAGATCTGGAAATTCTGTTCTATCTTAATTCAGTCATCTGTTAGTAAATATGTTTGATGGCTAGAAAAGTAAATGGAGTAAGGACACTGATGTAGTGGTTTGTACTGCATTGTGGAGAAGAAATGTCTTGATCTTGTAAAGACATTTCGGATTAGTTTTGATCAAGAGATATTTTCCATGTAGTTTAAATTTTAACTTTGGTTGGTACCATCTTTAGAAATTTAGTGAAAAATCATTGGAATAGGATGTATTAACAGTGATCTATGAACTGAAATTGGCATATGGATCATTTAAAAGATGACATTTGCTAGCAAAGAACATAGCCTTGATTTCTTGAGCATTAAGGTGCAGTCCATCAAATGGAAGTTGTGTTTGTAAAGAGATGAAATTGTGTTGTAACTTAGTATTAACTCCAGACAAAGTAGCATCAGTAAGGAAGATAGTAATACATAAGTGCATCTATATTACTTGATCGATCTTTTAGGTTAGCGAATACCTAAACGTCGATCTGGTAATATCAAAAAATTAAAACAGCAAACTGCCAATTTAACGTAGGGAATGAATTCCCTTGGCCGCAAAAAAAATAAATTTTAAACCAAAATGATGTGTGGGGCTTCGCCACCCACACCCCCTAACTAAATATACCAAGTCCGACATCACTCTACAGTGGGGAAAGGGGCAAAATCCACATAACAGCCAAGGGAATTCTTTCCCTGTGTTAAATTGGATGTTCAAGGTTTTTTGCTTTCGCTATTACCAGATCGCCGTTTAGGTATTCGCTAACCTAAACGTTCGATCAGGTAATAGGAACCCCACATAAGCCTATTGTACAGGGTAGAAGTTCCAGTGTGACTTGCCACATCACTGATAATAGCTGTGAGTAACAGATGGCCTAACAATGAACTTTGGGATAGTCCATATGTCTCTGCATGTGGGATATGATTACATTATTCCTTCTTTCTGAGTGGTAGATATTTACTAAATAACCAACAAATTACTTGGTAGCACTGAGTGGCAGACTACAGTTGGATAGAATATTTAGTAGTGTATTATTATCAACCATATCAGAAGCCTTTCATGGGTCCATAAAGGATATCTCAACAGCTTAGTGTTGTTTAATTGAGCATGTATAAAATCAGCAAAATCCATTAAGGCTGTGTCTGTTCTATGTGCATGGTCTGAATCCACACTGAATCTCAATGAGTTTGTAATTGTTTAACTGAATGCAGATCATGCCTTTTAAACTTGGTTGACTTTTTCGAAACAGTCACCAAGGCCATTGATGAGGGAAAGGCAGTCCACACAGCCTACCTCACTTTCGACACAATACCCCATTCAGGCATCATTGAAAAACTCATCAGCTTAAATGTAAACCCATACGTCACAAGATGGGTTGCAAACTGGCTAAGTGACAGAACCCACAGGGTCAGAGTTGCTGGCGCCATGTCAGACTCAAAGCCTGTCACAAGTGGTGTCCCACAGGGCTCAGTCCTGGGCCCATTCTTGTTCGGCATCTACTTTTCAGAAGTACAAGCAAACACAGGAGGGTTATGGCTGACAAAGTTTGCAGATGACTGCAAACTGGGCCATAGTTGAGAACACATCTGACACAGATATCCTTCAGAAGGGTCTTATAGAAATGGATAACTGGTGCCAGAGCCATGGCCTAAAGTTAAACGCCAAAAATGCATAGTCATACCCTTCGGGAAAAACAAGGTTACCCCTAGCTACCATATAGGTGGCAATCCACTAAGCACAGAAGAGGTTATCGGGGATCTGGGGACCCAGGTTGACAGCAACCTTTCGTTTGACACTCACGTTGCCAAAGTAGTTAGGAAGACCTTCTACATTGCCCACCTGATCATGAAGGGATTCACATCTAGATCAAGGGAGGTCATCGTCCCCCTGTACTCATCACTCATCAGACCAATGATTGAGTACAATGCCCCATTCGGAATGTATCTGACCCGACACCTGCAGCAACTGGAAAGGCCCCAAAAGTTCCTCACCAAAAGGATAAAGGGTCTCAAAAATATGTCTTATGCTGCCCGAATGAAGGAACTCCAGCTCTATTCAGTCGCTTACCGCCTGCTCAGAGGTGACCTGTGCCTGACATACAAGGCCATGTCCAACCCAGAATTGATGAACATGCTTCACCTCAAAAAATCTAGATCCCTCAGAACTACAAGGGCTGGAGACTTAAACCTTGACACGGTTATTAATAGGACGTGCTGGAGGGACAGATTCATCACCCAGAGACTCCCTATGCTGTGGAACAAAATCCCGGTACATGTGAGGCAGAGCACCTCGCTGGCTTTGTTCAAGAGAAATCTTGACCAATGGATGGGAGATCGCAGATATACCCCAGGATTACCTCAGTGTCACTGCTTGACAGAGGCACAGCAAAATAATGGGCAGAGTATCCTTCAAACTAAAGGGGTGGAAAAGCCACAAAACTCTTATAAATGCCCTTGGGCAGATAGCCTAGTATGAACCTATGAACCTATGAACCTATGAGCTGTGAATCCACATATTTTCCAGCATTTTTGATAAAAGGAAACTAAAGCAATAGTTTTATACCTGTTTAGGGATGGTAATGCACCTCATTTATGCATCATTATAAGAAGTGCCATTTTTCCAATAAATGAGAAAGAAAGTTTTTTTCTACATTATTTTTGACCTCACCTGTGAACCATCAAGCCTTCCCTTGATTTAACATTGCCCATTAGTTCTTTCCTCCACGGATGCCACTTGGAGCCAAGGTGAGAACTGCCCAAGGGGTTGCAGTCAGTCAGCCAGCTATGAGGGTGCTTTGTGCTATCGCCCACATCTAGATAGTGAGTTCATTTTGAATGGCTTAATCCAACTCCATAGGTGATGGGGAATGAATGAACTGCATTACATCAGTGGCCCATAATGCCCTCGCCTTGTACTTTTGTACACTTGCACTGAAGGCTCCTACCTATCAGGAGCTTGGGGAGCCTAATGCCTGTACAGAAGCTATTCTTCATTATCACCACCTCTCCTGGAACGAATAGTGCCAGGGTGTGTGCAGTTGGATCTGCACCACTCTCTCGCCATATCTCTCATCTTCCCTGCTAGTACTGTCAAGTGACTGAGCTGCTAGTTGAAATTGAGTCACACATACTGTAGTCAGGGCTTTATTCATGTATGCCGCAGTTAGCAGTAAACAAGAATGATTGATCAGTACTGTGACTGTAAATGCAGTAAGAGATGCAAAGACCTTTAGGAACTCAGGAGGACATCTGTGTGTTGGTATGTGATCCAAGCTTTACTTTACAAAAAATTATTTGAAACTGTAAAAAATGATCTTATATAAACTATTTACCTCATAATTGTAATCTGTTTTGCTTCTGAAGAAGGGAGGTGTAACATATGTCTGCACTGCTGTACAATCTGAATAATAAAGCTGTAAAGCTGACAGCATATCACACTGCAACAATTATAGGGTCTACATGGCCTGAGCTGATTTTCTGGGGAATGAGGTTCTAAGAAGAATCATTTCTTTCTGTTAGTTTAAAAGGTCTGAGTGAAACTGTTTTTATTTTGTTGTTTTCAAATCAAAGCAGCCTATCCCAAAACTGATGTAGAAATATAGTAGTGAGATGGTCCTCAGTAGAGTCCTCTGTGATCCCAATATGGCCTGAAATCAATGTAATTATTTAGGTTCTGGCCTTGCTTGTTTTTCACTGGCATTTGATTCAAACAAGTGATCTTTCTGAACTGTTTAATTCACTACGATGGTGCCTCAGAAGTGGTTGAGGAATAGCTTCCGCCTACCTTTGCAGTTCATTACAAAGGTAGTCTCTTGTCTCATTTTATCATCTGCCTACTACCATGACTGTAACTTACCACATGGTTCTATTCTGGGACATGTGTTGACCACTGCTTGCATGTTGCTTTGGAAGAACTCATTTGATGGAGATGTTTATTTTATCACTGTTATGCTAATGACACACAACTATACAAGTCCTTCTCTCTGGGGTTTATATCTGTTGTAAATTGCCTTTCAGATGATATGGAATGCATACATTGATGGATTATCTGGAATTTCAAAGATGTTTGACACTGCAATTCATGATAGTTCCTGGAACTTGACTGTTCCAGCCTTCAACACCTATATAATTTATGGAGATAATGTGCTGGAATTTGTGTCATAGGTGCATAACTTTAGGGTATTCCTTGATAACAGACTAACAATTCAGGGCCTTGGAAATTAGCACAGAGCAGTAAGGTTATGAGCTGCTAATAAGCCTTTTTTTCTGAGGTCTGGGGATTGTTTCGCATAACCAGATGGTATCTGTGGAATAAGGACTAGGTTTCTCAGTTGTCTACTGGATCACATATCTACCAACAGCTTTAGTTCAAGGGGAGGCAGTTAATAGCATTATATGTGTTTTGTGGAGACACATATTTCAGTCTGGCAGATTGAAGGATTAAGGCTATAAACCATCAATGACCTGCTTCCTATAGTCCAGAGTTTGAGTTCCTTTGCCTCTACTTTTCTACTGTGTGGCTCTGAACAAGTAACATACTCAGATGGCATTCTGGGGTAGTTGAAAAACTGGGTTAGGCTCCTTCACAGTCTCCTGGATAACATGCCTAGTAACATCCTATGAATAAGGTGCCAGTTGTTTTAAAGTCGTTGTGCTTCCATCTTAAGAAAATTGTCCTTACATCTGCATGCTTCAAGTTTGTGGGTTTCTTATCTTTGTACCTAGGGTTCACACACTCAAAACATGACAAATAACTGCCGGTACAGAAGTCAACAGCATGGCTGCAACCTTGCATTTTTAGTACCATATAACACCAGCTCTTCAAAGTCTGCACTGGTAGTCTGCTTATTGAAGTATTGCCCAGTTCTCTTTATTTTTTTTATATCATGGATCCACCTATCTTAATGACTTCTGGTTCTTTACCATGCTTCTCATATTTCCACTCTACCACCTTATTTTCAAAGGTGCAGAATTAATCTACTGGCATTCATTCCATTTGGTTTTATGCCACGTGGCTTTGGAATCTAAAGCTAGTATTAGTTCTGCATTAGAAAACTGGGGAATAATTTTGTTGCAAGGTGTTAGGCATAGGGAGGATGCGTAGAGTAGAGCTACACCACCACCCTTTTTGTGGGATCTGTCTGATCTAATAATTGAGTAGTTTGGTGGTAATATCTCGGCATCTTTAATGTGGGGTTTTAGCCAGGTTTCAGAAATGGCTATGATGTCAGGTTTGTTATGGAGTACCCATGCATGAAGGTTAGGGATTTTGTTTGCTAAGCTTTGTGCATTAAGAGATGTGAATAGGATGGACTTTGAATTTGAGGAGGAGTGGTTTGGGCCTGGGTTAGGGTGTATATCACCAGATAAAAGTATTTCAGTTAGAAATTGAGTTAGGAAGAAGAGGTATTTGGGTTGTTTAGTTTGGGTGGAGTGGGTAGAAGGATTAGAGGAGATATGGACAATAGGGAGGAGTGATGGTTTTATGAGGAGGGATAAGTTTATAGTGAAAACATAGGTTGTTGTTGAGGGGTAAAGGTTAGGAGAGATTGGGTTATTGTAGTGAGATTTTGATGTGTGGAGATGAAAGGTGGTATGTAAGTGGGTAGAGTGGTTGATGAGAGAAGGTTGTGTAAGAGAGTAAACATAAGTGAGGGTTAAAAGGAGTAACAGTTGAATTGGGAGGGATGAATATTTTAGAGACATGATGTGGTGTTGGTGAGGTGAGAAGTTGTTCTGAGAAGGATGAGAGGAAGTTGTCATGTGAGTATGGAGAGGGGTGGGAGTGGATGGGAAGAGGAAGGGAGGGTTTGATAGTGTGGGAGGAAGTAGGTGTGGTTAACTGGCTATAAAGGTAGAGGTAGTGGGGGTGGGTGGGATTTGGGGGTAGGGTAGGGGAGCGGAGTGAGCCAGAGGCAACGGAGCGGGTAGAGACAAGAGAGCAAAATGTGGAGGGAGACAATCAGAAAAGAGAGAGCAAACCAACAGGTAAGTCTGATGGTGGGAGAAAGGTGGACAGTATTCAGAGGTGTGAAGGAAGAGAGGCAGGATGTAAGGGTAGAGGGCGCTGATGGCAGGGTTCCTTGGGGAAAGAAGAAAAGGTGATAGATAAGTGTATCAGGGGACTAAGAACAGCGTGACTAGGGGTCAGGTTACAGAAAGCTTACAGAAAAGATGTAGGAATACAGAGCAGAAGCTATTAGTTTAGAATGGTTACAATATGGGGTAGACAATTTCAGATCGGAAAGCTTTCTTTATAGAAAGTTAGTTCACGAGGCGCCACCTGGTGGCCATTTATAGTATAGCAATGGTCTTGTCTGGGTGGGTAAGGGGGACTAAAGTGCAAAAGAGAAGAATCAGATAATGCAAGGGGGTTAGAATATTAGAGGAAAAAGTTGAAAGCTGTGAGGGGGGGGGGGCTGCTGGCTAACCTGCCTGAATAGTATGCTAAGACTAGTAAAATTACAATCTTGTTTAGAAGCAGTTGCTTAATATGTAACCCTTCAGAGTTAGTGTCAATACATACTGTTCAATGCCTTTTCAGAGGTCACAGTTTTCAGGGAGATGTTAGGTGGTTTCTCTTAGTTGCCCTAATGTTCAGAGACTTCCTGAAGGGACAATGCAGGTAGCAGTTGCAGGGACAAACTGGAGCACAGTGCTGGTAATATATAGAGAGAGAAAGAGAAGATAGAAGGCTTAGAAATGCAATATTGGTGTAGGGAAAAGAGTTGTGTAGACACAGTTTAAAAAGTGATGAACACCTTAAACAACAGTACTATATGGTTCAAACATACTAATATAAATCAGTCAACAACGGGAGGAAAATGTATATTACAAGCATAGTTAACAATTCACACTCAGCAATGAACACCTTAAGCAACAGTACTTTATGGTTTGAACAGACTAAATAATTCAGTCTACAACAGGAGGAAAATGTATATCCACACTCAGCAATTCTCTTAGAAAAACGGTTACATATGTTAACATAAGAATTATTTAAAATGTCAGGAGATGGGCAAATAGAACATAGATAATATGATTGTTATGCCATAGTGGGGAAGTATTTTATGATATTTAATCGCTACTATAATGTCTTATAATGCTGAAACCACTGAGAGTATGAGAAAGGGCTCAGTTTAAACAGGAAGCTGAATGGCGATAAAACAAACGCTCAGGCTGCAGTGGCGTTCAAAGTGAAAAGCACAGCAAAACAATTGAGAAGCTAATAAGGAGCTGTGTTAGGTAAAGTACGCTTCAAACCCCAAGGGCTCAGCTTAAACAGGAAGCTATATTGTGAGACAGAGGGGCTGAACAACTTTTAAGATTCGTAGGACAAGAGTGCCAAACAAGCGACAGCAAAAGCATAAGCAGAATTGCATTAATATGTTTTGCAAGGCATAATGCTTGTCATAAGACAAATAAAACTAAAAAATTAACACAGAATAGGAGGGAATTGCTAGAAGGAAATATCTCAACAGCTTAGTGTTGTTTAATTGAGCATGTATAAAATCAGCAAAATCCATTAAGGCTGTGTCTGTTCTATGTGCATGGTCTGAATCCACACTGAATCTCAATGAGTTTGTAATTGTTTAACTGAAGGCAGATCATGCCTTTTAAACTTGGTTGACTTTTTCGAAACAGTCACCAAGGCCATTGATGAGGGAAAGGCAGTCCACACAGCCTACCTCACTTTCGACACAATACCCCATTCAGGCATCATTGAAAAAGTCATCAGCTTAAATGTAAACCCATACATCACAAGATGGGTTGCAAACTGGCTAAGTGACAGAACCCACAGGGTCAGAGTTGCTGGCGCCATGTCAGACTCAAAGCCTGTCACAAGTGGTGTCCCACAGGGCTCAGTCCTGGGCCCATTCTTGTTCGGCATCTACTTTTCAGAAGTACAAGCAAACACAGGAGGGTTATGGCTGACAAAGTTTGCAGATGACTGCAAACTGGGCGCCATAGTTGAGAACACATCTGACACAGATATCCTTCAGAAGGGTCTTATAGAAATGGATAACTGGTGCCAGAGCCATGGCCTAAAGTTAAACGCCAAAAAATGCATAGTCATACCCTTCGGAAAAAACAAGGTTACCCCTAGCTACCATATAGGTGGCAATCCACTAAGCACAGAAGAGGTTATCGGGGATCTGGGGACCCAGGTTGACAGCAACCTTTCGTTTGACACTCACGTTGCCAAAGTAGTTAGGAAGACCTTCTACATTGCCCACCTGATCATGAAGGGATTCACATCTAGATCAAGGAGGTCATCGTCCCCTGTACTCATCACTCATCAGACCAATGATTGAGTACAATGCCCCATTCGGAATGTATCTGACCCGACACCTGCAGCAACTGGAAAGGCCCCAAAAGTTCCTCACCAAAAGGATAAAGGGTCTCAAAAATATGTCTTATGCTGCCCGAATGAAGGAACTCCAGCTCTATTCAGTCGCCACCGTCTGCTCAGAGGTGACCTGTGCCTGACATACAAGGCCATGTCCAACCCAGAATTGATGAACATGCTTCACCTCAAAAAATCTAGATCCCTCAGAACTACAAGGGCTGGAGACTTAAACCTTGACACGGTTATTAATAGGACGTGCTGGAGGGACAGATTCATCACCCAGAGACTCCCTATGCTGTGGAACAAAATCCCGGTACATGTGAGGCAGAGCACCTCGCTGGCTTTGTTCAAGAGAAATCTTGACCAATGGATGGGAGATCGCAGATATACCCCAGGGATTACCTCAGTGTCACTGCTTGACAGAGGCACAGCAAAATAATGGGCAAAGTATCCTTCAAACTAAAGGGGTGGCGAAAGCCACAAAACTCTTATAAATGCCCTTGGGCAGATAGCCTAGTATGAACCTATGAACCTATGAACCTATGAGCTGTGAATCCACATATTTTCCAGCATTTTTGATAAAAAGGAAACTAAAGCAATAGTTTTATACCTGTTTAGGGATGGTAATGCACCTCATTTATGCATCATTATAAGAAGTGCCATTTTTCCAATAAATGAGAAAGAAAGTTTTTTTCTACATTATTTTTGACCTCACCTGTGAACCATCAAGCCTTCCCTTGATTTAACATTGCCCATCAGTTCTTTCCTCCACGGATGCCACTTGGAGCCAAGGTGAGAACTGCCCAAGGGGTTGCAGTCAGTCAGCCAGCTATGAGGGTGCTTTGTGCTATCGCCCACATCTAGATAGTGAGTTCATTTTGAATGGCTTAATCCAACTCCATAGGTGATGGGGAATGAATGAACTGCATTACATCAGTGGCCCATAATGCCCTCGCCTTGTACTTTTGTACACTTGCACTGAAGGCTCCTACCTATCAGGAGCTTGGGGAGCCTAATGCCTGTACAGAAGCTATTCTTCATTATCACCACCTCTCCTGGAACGAATAGTGCCAGGGTGTGTGCAGTTGGATCTGCACCACTCTCTCGCCATATCTCTCATCTTCCCTGCTAGTACTGTCAAGTGACTGAGATGCTAGTTGAAATTGAGTCACACATACTGTAGTCAGGGCTTTATTCATGTATGCCGCAGTTAGCAGTAAACAAGAATGATTGATCAGTACTGTGACTGTAAATGCAGTAAGAGATGCAAAGACCTTTAGGAACTCAGGAGGACATCTGTGTGTTGGTATGTGATCCAAGCTTTACTTTACAAAAAATTATTTGAAACTGTAAAAAATGATCTTATATAAACTATTTACCTCATAATTGTAATCTGTTTTGCTTCTGAAGAAGGGAGGTGTAACATATGTCTGCACTGCTGTACAATCTGAATAATAAAGCTGTAAAGCTGACAGCATATCACACTGCAACAATTATAGGGTCTACATGGCCTGAGCTGATTTTCTGGGGAATGAGGTTCTAAGAAGAATCATTTCTTTCTGTTAGTTTAAAAGGTCTGAGTGAAACTGTTTTTATTTTGTTGTTTTCAAATCAAAGCAGCCTATCCCAAAACTGATGTAGAAATATAGTAGTGAGATGGTCCTCAGTAGAGTCCTCTGTGATCCCAATATGGCCTGAAATCAATGTAATTATTTAGGTTCTGGCCTTGCTTGTTTTTCACTGGCATTTGATTCAAACAAGTGATCTTTCTGAACTGTTTAATTCACTACGATGGTGCCTCAGAAGTGGTTGAGGAATAGCTTCCGCCTACCTTTGCAGTTCATTACAAAGGTAGTCTCTTGTCTCATTTTATCATCTGCCTACTACCATGACTGTAACTTACCACATGGTTCTATTCTGGGACATGTGTTGACCACTGCTTGCATGTTGCTTTGGAAGAACTCATTTGATGGAGATGTTTATTTTATCACTGTTATGCTAATGACACACAACTATACAAGTCCTTCTCTCTGGGGTTTATATCTGTTGTAAATTGCCTGGCAGATGATATGGAATGCATACATTGATGGATTATCTGGAATTTCAAAGATGTTTGACACTGCAATTCATGATAGTTCCTGGAACTTGACTGTTCCAGCCTTCAACACCTATATAATTTATGGAGATAATGTGCTGGAATTTGTGTCATAGGTGCATAACTTTAGGGTATTCCTTGATAACAGACTAACAATTCAGGACCTTGGAAATTAGCACAGAGCAGTAAGGTTATGAGCTGCTAATAAGCCTTTTTTTCTGAGGTCTGGGGATTGTTTCGCATAACCAGATGGTATCTGTGGAATAAGGACTAGGTTTCTCAGTTGTCTACTGGATCACATATCTACCAACAGCTTTAGTTCAAGGGGAGGCAGTTAATAGCATTATATGTGTTTTGTGGAGACACATATTTCAGTCTGGCAGATTGAAGGATTAAGGCTATAAACCATCAATGACCTGCTTCCTATAGTCCAGAGTTTGAGTTCCTTTGCCTCTACTTTTCTACTGTGTGGCTCTGAACAAGTAACATACTCAGATGGCATTCTGGGGTAGTTGAAAAACTGGGTTAGGCTCCTTCACAGTCTCCTGGATAACATGCCTAGTAACATCCTATGAATAAGGTGCCAGTTGTTTTAAAGTCGTTGTGCTTCCATCTTAAGAAAATTGTCCTTACATCTGCATGCTTCAAGTTTGTGGGTTTCTTATCTTTGTACCTAGGGTTCACACACTCAAAACATGACAAATAACTGCTGGAACAGAAGTCAACAGCATGGCTGCAACCTTGCATTTTTAGTACCATATAACACCAGCTCTTCAAAGTCTGCACTGGTAGTCTGCTTATTGAAGTATTGCCCAGTTCTCTTTATTTTTTTTATATCATGGATCCGCCTATCTTAATGACTTCTGGTTCTTTACCATGCTTCTCATATTTCCACTCTACCACCTTATTTTCAAAGGTGCAGAATTAATCTACTGGCATTCATTCCATTTGGTTTTATGCCACGTGGCTTTGGAATCTAAAGCTAGGTGGTTCAGAGATTGTCCCATGTTGAAAAGTTTTAAGATATCCTCAAAGTCTTACCTTTTTGTGTAGTTTTTAATTTGTGATGTTTTTCTATCGTGAAGTTTCATTTCTTAATATTGCATGGTTTTACTTGGTTACATTTTTAATAATCGAGTTGCTTTTATGTATAACTGTACAATGCTTAGTTTTTTAATTGTTAGATAAAATTTAATTTGAAAAAATTGTTCCTGTCCTTTGGAATCTCTTGAACAATATGCATTTTGGGAGAGTAGGGAGCTTGTGAAGGCTTCACCTAAGAATGGAGTGAAAGAACCTTTACTGCACCATCCAGTGAGGGAGTGGGACCACTCAGACAATTGGCACCATAGATTTATTTTTCTTATGTTTTTCACCTACCCAGTTCTTTATTTTTGTTCAGATTTTCACTTTTGCAATTATTTTATCACAGGACCTAACTAAAAAATAAAACAAAATATTGATGAGTGGATGGGAAACAGAAAATTCACCCCAGGGATAACTCTGGTGGCTCTACTTGACAGAGGCACTGGGAACTAAGGTCGGGTGGCACTATGCCAGGGTAATCCTATGACTAGGCTTGTAAAGGCCCAGGGCCATTAGCCTAGTACACACCTATGAACCTATGAATACCAGAAAAAAAATCTCGTCAATTGCTTGAGTTTTTGAAACAGTAAAATCTTTTTATCTCACCTGGCCCATTTCTTCTTAGTAAAACTAGAAAAGTAAACAGCATTTCTAGTATCACATTCTTCCATAAAGCAAGCTAAACAATAGAAATGGGTATATTGGTGTGAATTTAATGGCCATAATGGCTCCAGGGTCATTAGCCTAGTACACACCTTTGAACCTATGAACCTATAAAGCTATTTTTCATGATAATTTTAAAGGATAGTATTGCCCACAAAAGCATTAGAAAAATATACATACAATCTGAAGAAGGAACATTAAATAATACTCACTAGGACATACAGGTAACTAGGCCACTATTTAACTAGTCATAATGTAAAGCTAAAATGAGTGACATTTAGTTGAGTTGCAAAGAACTGATGTTAACATGTGAGTTTTCTCTTTTATAGCCAGACTGCCCACTAATGGCCATAACTTCAGAATGCAGCAATATATACTGAGGAATATCAGACTGCATCTGTCAAACAATGTTTGTCTACCTCTGGCAGATGCTCCAATAAATATGATTCCTGTAGTAATAAGTTTTAAGATGTAAATAAGCCTGTTGTGTACCTAATCTATCTTGTATTACACTGCACTCTAGGTGATTTTGTTCTCTTTTTCTGCTTGTCCTTAAAGGGAAATAGATAATTACTTTCATCATTCCCTTTGTCCTCCATTGTATTTATTAACTTAGTCCTCCTCCTTTGTAATTTATTGACTGGTTTGATTTATTTGTTTATTCATTCACATCTGATTACCTGGAAAGTCTGACTGGGTAGGCACCCATTTTCAGCGGATGCCCATGGAGAAAAGCACCAAAGTATTACAAAAACATTTTAAGAAAAATAATTTTACAATCTTCCAAAATAATACAATAAAAAATAAAAAAAATCTGAAGTTTAAACAATTATACCAAATTAGACATAATGTGAAAATATTGCCTAAGAACAGGTACAACTTAAATAACATTGATTTAATAGGTAGAAATTTTTAGATAGTTTACAGAAATTAAAGGTAAGTTTGTATAATGCAAACAGGAATTGCAATATGAAGCAGGAAAAGAAAAAAACAGGGTTATGGCATACTTAGGTAGAGAGTCAGTACAGAGTAGTTGATTGAAGTAAGGAATTGAGTGGAGAAGGGGAAGTAAGGAGGTGTAAATTTGAATTGGTATTTGGTCATACTTAGGGATATAGTTTATTCTGGGGTTGACCAAGAACAGAGCCAGAGTTTGGGGTAGGTAGTTTTTCAGAATGGTTTTAAAGGACTGGAGGGAGGGTACTGACCTGATGGATATGGGCAAGGAGTTCCAGGCCTTGCCAACATGTTATGAGTACAGATCATGCCCGGCAAATTTACGAAGTTTATGGACAGAGAAGAATTTTTGGTCATTGGATCATAATGAATGAGTGGGAGCATAACTGTGTAGAATGGTATTTAGTGATCAGCAAGCAGATGGATGAGGGGTAATTGTCTAGGTGGTGAGAAGCTGTGCACATATTAGCTGATGGGGTAGTTCTAACCAATTTAGGCTTTTTTAGTGTTAGACAGTAGTAGGTTCTGAAAGTAGTATTTGCTGCAAATGTAGCCACTTTATAGGTTCATAAGTACTTGGCTAGCTGCACTTTTGAGTAATTTTAAGCTTAACCAATTTCTCTTATTGTGCTCAAAATATCACATCCCATTTGGTTATAGATTGGCCTTATCCATTCATGGTCCATAATTATATATTACCCCTAATGAGAATAACTGGGATCATACCATAGATAATTGCTGGGGACTTGTGCATGGGGTAAATCATTTAGAAGCTGTCCTTGTCCATTAATAGTACAGGGAACAGTCCTGGAGTAAATTATGGACAGGGATGAACTTTGTTTTATCTGGATGGGGAGTGTGTTCAACAGCAGCTGTATCTTCTGTGAGATATACCTGTCCTTCCAACCAATTTATTGATGTTGCAGAAGAGATTTAGATCCTAGATTGAGTATTTATGATGCCATTTGACTTGTTGTTGTGCAGTAAATACATCAGTAATGGGTTGGAGAATGCCTTGTATGCCACACACAGGTCACCTCTTAGCAGTCTGTAGGATACCAGGTATAGTGACAGGGCTTTGAGTCGGTTCATGTAGGACATGTTGTTTCGGCCTTGTATCCTTTTAGTAGGGTATCTTTGTGGGCATTCCAATTGTTGCACATGTCTGGCGAGAGATGCCAAAGGGGGAATTCTGTTCAATGACTGGCAAAATGAGGGCTGAGTATAGGGGGACAATGACATCCTTAGATCTAGAGACATTTCCTTTGTTTATAAGCTGTGCAATTTAGAAGGGCTTTCTTATAACAATAGGCAAATGTTGGTCAAAAGTTAGGTCACTGTCCATATAAGTTCCCAGATCTCAAACAACTAGGCCAACTCTTAGGGATATGTTGTGAATGTGGTAGTTTCCTGGGGTAGATGACTTTCCAAGGGATACAATAATACATTTTTAGTTATTTAGTTTTAGTCTATGATTTTAGCACCAGTTATTTACATGAGAGAAAACCTTCCTGCAGGACAGCTAAGTCATTTGGTTTTTCAGTGACTGCTCCTAGATTGCATTCATATGCAAAACTTAGTCGGCCAGAACCCTCTGGTACTGGCTTTTACTTCAGAAATGTAGATGTCAAACAAGAGAGGTTACAGCACAGAACCCTTGGGGACTCCACTGGTGAATGGCCTCTTTGTGGGGGTAACTTCCCCTGTTTTGAGTATCTGCATCCTATCTGTAAGACAGTTATTATGTGCTATTTGTGATGCCTGGAGGTTGATAAGGATGGAAGCACCATATAGTAGTGAGGGAAGGAGGTAAGTACTGGAAAGTGTAGCTTTAGTTGCGCTGATGAGAAAGTGTTTGGCTCTGTAAATCATCTCCAGGTTTTGGTGTGTTTTTTTATGTAATTTTTTTATATGCAGGTCAAATTTAAGATTATCATGTGCAGGCTTTATATGTGTATTGACACTGATTTGAATTAAACATATTTTTCCAGCTGTAGACCTACCATGCATCTACAGGGGGCAATTTAACCTCTTTGTTCCTATAGAATATTCTCCTAAAGATACAGTCCTGCATATTATTAGCCTTGGTTATAGTTTTCTCAGTTTGTGCCTGATGATTTATTTCTGCTGTTACTAGAAGACCAAGGTCCTTTCCATGACCAGTGCTGTTTTGTGACATTCCTCCCACTTGTTATTCTCCCTTTGTATTAACTGAGTCCAGATGATGTACTTCACACTTTCCTGCATTTATTATTAGAAGTCTGTTTTATAACCCGCTCTGCTGGTACACTTTCCTGGATTACATATTAGAAGCTTGTTTTATGTCCTGCTTTGCCAGTCTGCTCTGGTTACTTTGAAGGCTTGGTCTCCTGTCCTCATTTTGTCTTCTCTCTTACTGTTATTTTTAAGTAGAGTGATCTTGTTCTCAGTGCCCTCATGATGTCTAATACAAAGAAGCCAAACAACACTTGGTTGCAGGACCAAACCCTGTGGAACCCAACTAATACATTTTTTCTTGACTAATAATATTCTTTACTTCCTCCAATTTAGCTACTCTTCTTGCCTGTCATTCAACATATTTGCTCCTCTAGGCCCTTTCAGATTGTCTGTCAGTCCTCTGTGATAGAGGAATATTCTATGAATGTGTCCCTTTCGGTATTAAGAATAGCTGATGTGTTTGCCATTATAGCAGATATTTACTATTACAACACTTTTCAAAAACGTCAGAATTCTTTTTTTCAATTCTGATTATATATTTCACTTTTGTGGTTCTGCTATGAAACGTCAATGTCCAGAATGTCAATGCGACAAAAGGATGAAAAAAATTTCCAAAATTGAAAAGGGTGAAAAAAATAATTTTGACTTGTTTTTTTTGGGGGGGGGGACCCTTCACACCCTCCAAACTTATACGTATATCAACTCCATAGACACACCAGTTCAAGGAAGGGAGAAGTCTACCATAAAAAAGGGACTCATTGCCTGCGCACACTTAGGAACTGTAGAGGCAATGATTTCCTATGAAAACAGCATTCAGCATTACGCCGTTCATCTTTTTTTTTTCTATGTGCTACTGACGCCTGAGGAATTTCCCCTAGAACATGTGTAGGGGAGCCTACTTTTGTTACAGTCTCATTGATGACTTTCATATCTGTTTGTTATAGCTGTTGCAACATCATTATAGCTATACTATAGCATGTAGCATGGACATTGTAGCATTTTTTTCTTTTTTGGCTGCAACAGAGGTTTCACAGGAATATGTTGTATTCCACAATCTTCATCACCAGTCCACCAAAGAGATATGGGGGTGCCTTTATTAGGTTCTGTTTAGTTCTACTAAATTTCTAACCTCAAAGAGTTAATGCTGTTTTGCTGTGTCTGAGATTCCAAACTTCAGATATACAGAGTGGAGCATAAATATAAACTTTAAACTGCATTTTTGCTCTTTTTTCAAGATGTGCCAACTTTTGAACTAGTATATATAAATAAACACATGTGGTACAAAGCACCAAATGGGGAAGGTGTAGGCTTGCCATCCTTTTTTGCATGGTATTTCACTAAAGGAGTTTAGATTATTTTAGATAATGGCAAGTTCCCTTTTGCGATAATACTAAGGATATGTACACTATCGTTGTGTGTTTAGTTTCAGTGTGACATAGTGGACCTAAGGATATATATTAAGGTAGTTCACCTGGATGGGACTCCTGAGATGATCGCTTGACTGTGAGGTGAACACTTTAATCATTATACTAACCCCAAATTGAAACATTAAATATATTTTGAAGTAGTTCATGAGTTAGCAGTAGCCTAACTCTCATTGTGGGCCAGTTTAAGACTAGCCAGTTACTTCATTTGAAAAATCAAAGCCCACAACTTGTGTCTGTAAGGTAAACACCATAACTGTTATGCCAACCCCCTTCCATCCTTATGCCAACCCCCCATCAAGACAGTGAGAAGTAGAGAGTAGTTAACTGAATTCCTGCCATAAGGAAGGAATAGTGACCAAATGGAAACTGTAAGGATCAGCAATTACCACTGCAGTTAAACAAATTTATTAATGTCACACCGTATAACAGTTAGAAAATACAGAATGATCATTAATGGTGTTTACACGATGTGTATGTAAGGGAGGTAAAATTATATCTGGCAATCAATGCTGGTAGAGAAAACTGGAAAAGTATTTGAGATTAATATTAAGATAGTAGGATGCCCAGCGTTTAAAATTCCAGTGGCAATGTAGAGTGCAGTAGTAGTAGCATTGTTAAATGTATGAGAGAAACACTGCATTTATTAGGACTAAGTCACATGGAAATTCTTATGCATTTAAGGACACAGATGTAAGACATTCAGTAACAGCAAATAATTAAATCAAAATCGTTTAATTAAAAATCATCAAAACACAGGTATATGATTTGATGTTCAAGGAAGGTGTGCTTTGAAAATCTGACTTATGATTTCTATGCCCTAAAATATGGTAAAAGAGTGGAACAACTACCTAGCATGCATGTTAGGAGCAAAGATGTGACACTATTCAGTCTAGGATGAAATAGGCACAAGGTAATCTTAGAAGCTGTAAACAAAGTCAAAAACTGAAAATAAAATCTGTACACCTAGACGACCCGTGTGTTTTCCATTTTCTAATATATCCATTGCAAAACTGGAAGTAATTCCACTACAGTGTTCTGAAATCATGATCTGTCTATAAAATATTTGTTATCACATATTCAGAAAGATATCTTAAAATATAACTTGCTTTAACTATAACTAAAGCATGTTTTCAATCATCATATTTTTGTTTTCAGATCAAAATGCAGATTACTTGATGCTTAATAAGCACAATGTCTAAATGAAAACCACAGGACCAGGGCACCAGCCTGCAGGGGAAGTGACTTTCATCTTCTAATTCTTCTGTTGATCAGTTAAATCCTGCTCAGGAGAATTATGGAGCTGTACAATGTGAAGCTAAGGAACGCTATGACCTTTATAAAGAGTAGAGCTAAACAGATTGTGCTTGCCTCACATGTCATCCACCTGTAAAATAATGCCTTTGTTCTACTTGAAATGATGCAGAAGAATACTGTCTGTACATCAAGAAAAATAAAACTCAATGAAAACAGATCTTCCCACTACTGACATTTAAATAGCAAATAGTTCAAACATGTATGAGAAAATATGCATGTTTACATGTTATTGTTATCAAAACGATAAAAGTTCAGAAAGGCAAATATTTCTAGCGGTGTGGAAATGACTTTTGTTTTCATATGCTTCATCATTCACATTTAATGGAAAAAAGTCATAACACTGTTATTCTTCTATGAAATTATCAAAATGTATATTTACAAATATGGCTTTCTTGTGGGATTTTGAAAATCTCCTAACAATATTAAGGAAACGTTTTAGTGACAGCGCTAATGTCAACTTTGCTTTTTCTAGAGCTCTCATCAAGCTGACACTAATATTATAATTCAACACACTGTCAAACTGAAATGGTAAGCACTCAAAACTGGCACCCAAATCATTTTAAATATAGACTGTAGACACAAGTACGTGACTGCTTTTTTCATTGATGTCAGGTTGCTATAGCATTTTCCACTATATCATTGTATTTCATTGCATAAATAATACTTGCTAAGGAAACAGGATTAAAATATTCTCCAAGGTAATGAACTCTTATCTCTATCAAATATGCAATAATCCTAAAGCACTGTAATACAGAGATAACTGCATTTGTCACCACTAAATAACTTCAGATATGCAGACTTAATGCCTTAATAGCATTAAATTAATTGATAAAGAATTGCTCTTAGCTTAGAGTGTGTTAAATAGTTAAGAATCTGTGCTCACAGAATAAATCTCTGATGGTATTAATTGCATATATTCAGCCTGCATTACACTGATTTAGATTCTGTCTGTGGGATATTGTATTCCATATGCCTCCTGAAATCAGTGTTGCATTTGATGTTTGTATAACAGGATCAATAATCTGCTTCTTGAAAGGGACTAAAGAACTTCCTTTCAACTTCTATTAATTTCCTATAGTATACTGCACCCATGACATGCACAAACTTCTACAAGCAAATTTTGAATAAGTTGATCTTCAAATCAATTGCCTGTTTACACCACAATATTTCCTTTTTAATGCTGCAATTCTCAGATCTATAGAAACACTGGAATATATGCAACCTTAGACAAAGAAGAGCTGAAAGCTTCAGCAGAGTTTGTAGATTAAAGCAGGCTACCACAGTTTCATAGGAGACTGCTAGGCTAAAGACTTAAAGACCCTTATAAGCCTAACCAATATAACCTAGTTTTGTACAATATATGGCACCTAAGGCAACAGAATGGTATGGGTCTGTGTCTATGCCTTGAGTATCTTACAGACTTTCCCTGTCCATAAGGGAAATCTGTAACTATTTAATACCCTGCCTGCCTGAGGTTTGATTTCCAAGTGTCTTTGTTGTGCTTTTAAGTATGCATGTAAATATGCAAGTGTGTGTGTGTGTGTGTGTGTGTGTGTGTGTGTGTGTGTGTGTGTGTGTGGCAAAAACAGTGAGTTGAAAAACCATAAAACTACAGAATCTTTTTTTTTCTGGGGAGCAAGCCTTCCTGCACTCTCTGATGTGGGGGGAAGCCCACCTCCTACTCCTCCAATGAAATTATATAGATGAACTCCACCACACAGTTAAGACTAGGGGAAAAACCCTGAGAAGTGCACTGCCAGCTCATACAATACAATGCGTTCTGTTAAGTTCACTGCAACATTAAACTCTCACTCTAAAGCCACACAGGGAATATGGCAGTGTAATCATATAACTATATCACAAAGTACTTGAAATTCAGGCACTGGAACCATGGCATGCTATACATGAAAAAATATACATTTCTTTCTGGTGAAATGTATAGTATTTTTACTTCTGACATAATGAGAACATAGTACACATATTTTCTGAATATTAATGGAGAAACAGCCTCCCGGTTTAATTCAGGCATAATGACACAGTGTGACAAGAAACTTGCTCTTAAATTTTGAATTTACTGGCTATACATAAGAAGCCTTCTGTCAGCTGTCCAGTAGTAGTTCAGAATAAAAACCCTGGGACTTCTCATAAGATACTTGGGTAAAAAAAAAATAAATATATATATATGTGTGTGTGTGTGTGTGTGTGTGTGTGTGTATATGTATATATATATATATATATATATATATATATATATATATATATATATATTGTGACCAACTGGAGTGTGCTCCATTTGAGGCAGAATACTACCTTTAATTAAGAAGGAATCATACAAATATGATGGCGATGCTGTTCTTTGACCGATATTTTCTTTCCACAAAAAACATACTGATGATCATTCAGAAGTGATCCTGTAACTGATATTTGCTTTCATATATCACATGTTGGCAAAAAATGATACCCACGGTCTCTATACTTCTCATATCTCATTGAAAAGAAAATGAAAAACATAACTGCCACAGAAGTATCCATTTGTTGCAGTTGGGCATCCCACTCCATACTGAGTGCCATAAAATGAGGTAAAAAATAAACACGAGAGTATTTCTACAGTGGGCAGTGTGTATTATTACCACTACTCGCATATCTATCTGATTTTGTGACAGAAAAAGTAAAAGAACAACCAAACACAGTAATGTACATCAATATGGAGCTTTCACTAAGGTCAATCCATAACCCCCAACAAAGCATCACAATGATTACTTTAATGTGATCAGGTTCAGCCTACAATTTGATTAACTCCATGGGCTACCTTCCATAGCTCTCAACCATACATCATATGGAACACAATACTACCTCAGAAAAGATGTAACAAAAGACAAAATCTGGAACATTTAGTAACAACTTTTCCTAAGAAGCTCACAACATGGTAAATAAATTGTTTCCTCATACTTACAAAAACTAATATGATTCAGTATTATTTACCATGGGTATTTGTTAAGAATCACAGCAATGAATATGTGACAAACCTTTTTAATGTGGAATACTGTGGGACATGGAAGTGTTAACACTCAGACTCACAGAATAACATTCTTTGTAATGAGGTTCAGATAAAAAATAAGCTGCTTCCCCATCCCCAAACAAAGCGACACTGCAGACTACCAGCTATAATTGCCAAAAGTAGTAAAAAATAAACACAGCAACATAGTTCATGTCAGTACTTCACGACAAGGTGCTGCTAAAGAGACCCCCTGCCACACACACACACACACACACACACACACACACACACACACACACACACACACACAAACATGCCTGCATAACTCATCATCTCTTAAAAGAAGAATCATAAAACATCAACAAAAAGTTTATCTTCAAGTTGGTGGTATCAGTGATATCAGTCTATTTAGGACCTTCATGTTGGGAAATAACCTCCTTTTTAACTTTGGTGCACTGCCTGTTAATACAGATTTCAGCAGGCCAAAGATAAGTAAATGCAGAAGACCTACAATAATAATCTACCATTACTTAGTCACATACAAAAATAAAAAGAAGAGCCGTTAGCAGTTTTTATTGATTAAAAAAAAAACTTAAGGGCATTATAGATTTGTTTCCTCCGGTGATGACAGATTCCTGATACCTGCTTCATACTTTACTTAACACAGATGTTTTTCTAAATACAACACTGGTCAAGCTGATATAAGAAACATATTTACAGTTATTCCCCAGAGTTTGGGATTGGAATAGTTCCATAACATTCCACTGACATTAATTTGGTTTGTGTTTTAATGGAGCTGGTCCTGTCAAATAACTTTTGTATGTTTGAAAATGAATTTTTAGCAGTGTTCTGGGTTTGCCGTGAGTGCTGTTTCAGTACCCATTTTTGCTAATCTTGTTTACTGGGAGAAGCACCTGTTTTTTTTTTTTAAGTTTTTATTGCTGTTATGTCAAACTGTTTGCACATTTTTAGATGGCATTTTTTATTACAGACTGGCTCATTATGTGAAAAGGATATGTTCTCTGCCATTTTGGAGAAAAACACCATTCTTCCATTTCCAGTATTGATTTTTTTGATATAACATTTTATAAGAATTATCAAAATAATTCTTTTGAATCTAAAAGTTTTATAAAGCCACCTTTTATAACTCTTACTTGCAGTATCACAGTAACCACCCCTTTAGGATGAAAAAAATATTTTCAAAGGACAGTAAGTACATTTGTCTCAATTAGTATCTGAGGACTTTTTGACAATGAATTAATTTTTTAAAACATTTTTTTATTGACAGTTCATATCCCCTGTAACTTATTTCTGATGTCACAGCTCAGATTTTATCTGAAAGGAATAATAGTTTTGCCCCTCTTTTATGGATGTCTCTACACAATGACGATAACAATAAAGTACAAAGTAATAGTAATGTTTTATTTAAAGGTTATGTTTTGCAATTTTCCAGCGACAACAAACAAATTAGGAATATTATATCTTTGCATTAGCATGTTTTGACTATGTTGATACTGTTTCTGTTAAGGTAGGCGTTAAACCAAATTTAGTATTACAAACATGGGATTTATATTAAGGTCTGATTAGACAGGGCAAAAGCACATCATACCTCAACACTGAGGGTTCATATGGCAAAATATGGCACCTGCAAGCAATGTAGGTCCATCAGTGTTAGCAAATGTGTTGTAGTAGGTGATAAAATATTTATAGTAAAGGATTTTAAATGTGATAGTACTGCTGTGGTGTATCTTGCAACATGCATGTCATGTTCATCTTGAGTGGGTAAGACTTGAGAAAAGGCTTAGGGACAGAATATACCAACATGTATATACTATAAGAAAAAAATATCGCAACAATACTCTGGCAAATCACAGTCTTGTTTGTCCAAATTTTAATAAGTTTCTCTTTATGTATTAGAAAAAGATTCAATATCAGGATGGGAGGGTGAAAAATAATTTACTTACAACAGATATTTTGATTACAACCTTGGTTAAATGTTTGTGTGTCCATCAACTGTATTTTGAAAGAGAAACACAACAGAGTGAAAAAATCTTTAATGGTGGTTTTTGATTATATGGCTTGGTGTGTAGTCTATAAATGTTTCACTTCCTGTGTGTTTGTCATTCTGATAAAGCCTTTTTATTCAGATGAAAGTGCTCAATAAATTTTATGGTGAATTAGACCTGCATGGTCACTGTTATTTTTATTGATTTTCCATGATTCAGTATAGTTGGCTGTATTTCACTTTTTGTATTAATGTGGAATAGTTTGGAATGCAGCATTTTTAAGATTCAAAATAATAAATGGTATGGTGATTACAGTCCTCAAAGATTTGCCAAATAAACATAACTTTTACAAGGAAGAGATAAAAATATAAGGTGAAATATGGGGCAATTAAGATACATGCCTCCATCACAGCATCAATAGCAATCTCAGTTTATGTAAATTAAAATAAAAAAAAGTTAGAACTGCTGAAAGTTCTGTTTTTCCTGACAGTGCCAGAATTTTAATTTAAAAATATACCCGTTGAAATAAAAAATATTCTTGGCCATATGATTTGACATTGCTAGGAAAGCACCATAATGACTAGCTCTTGGTAACTGATCACAGTTGTTTACAAAAGACTGCATGGTAATAGGACACAGGCTGTCTACCTCTTCCTATTACTCTGAACATATATACACATAAATACAACACTCCAAAAAAGACTTTAAATTTTCCTGGGGCACTCACTTATTCACAGCTGAAGCACATATACACAGTGTGCCACAGTGTGGCACCACACAGGGCAACAATAGTATAATTTATAGATAAATCAAACCATGATAAATTATGCTTGCGCTGTTCAGAAACTTTTCTTTGGGTGATATAACTTTGTTAGCACTCATTTTTAAGTTTCATTAATAGGAGAGTGATTTTATTTATTGACTGGCTATATACTGGCACAGTGTGTAATTATTACAGGCATGATATCAGTAGGAGTTTTGAGTTCAACATTCTAAAGTCTCAACATTTTGACATTTCAGGATTTTGCATTCAGTATTATGACTTTCAGTATACCATTATTCAATAAGTTGTCACATACCCAGTCATGTGATCCTTATTGTCAAACCAGATAATATTACAGAAGTGAGTATTGATATAAGTGAAGAGATTTAGTTGATGTAAAAGTTAAGTCACTTAAAGAAAATATAAAAATTCTTAAACTTCTACACAAATATTTGTGCACACATGAATGTTTAGGATGGTTCAGGATTATCACACAAATAAAAGCATTCAAATATTTCTTATACCTACTCAAGTCAGACAAGAAGGGCACCCAAAGCACACATATACACAGATGCAGCCAGTTTGTTGACTGTGTATAGCTCAAAAGTCTGACTGTGGTCAAACAAATGAATTAATATATAAATAATAAGTGCAATGTATTTCAGATCACAGTGCAATGTATGATAAGAGGAAGCAGTGCATGCCCAATCACGAGCACTCTCATACCCACACAAACAAGAACCCATAGATACACACACACACACAGACAGAGCACATGCACGCACTCACACACACACACACACACACACACACACACACACACACACACACACACACACACACACACACACACACACACACACACACACACACACACACACACAAACCACATGAACTCTCACACACACACACACACACACACACACACACACACACACACACACACACACACACACACACACACACACACACACACACACACACACACACACACACACACACACACACACACACACACACACACACACACACACACACACACACACACACACACACACACACACACACACACACACACACACACACACACACACACACACACACACACACACACGTGGGCATGTGCACATAGAGCTCTTTGTTATTGTTGCCACTGAAACTACTTTCATTATTCAGGGTTTTTCCTGAGTACTAATAAAAGCTCTTAAAAGGTTGCTGTTTGATGAGCAGAAGGCAAATGGACATACAGTAAAAGATTTAAGTCACAGCACACAGATTTTTTTACCTTCAATGGGTGGTATTATTTTTACAGGGCTTTTCCTTTGTATTAATTCAGCCCTTTGGAATGCTGGGTTTTCAGTGGGATCACTTATTCCCCAGCCCACTTTTGGAAGGCATTTAGTGCATTTAGTCTTAAAAAGGATTTAAACGCCAGGACTGAATGAAGGTTTCCAGGTATATTGTGAGTTAAAGAAAGAAAATCTACATTTAAAACATTTATTTTTCTATAGAAATCAAGGGGGTCAGGAGTCAACATATTTGTATGTGTCTGTACCTAAAAATAAAGTGAACATCTTGCACAATTCATTGATAAAAGACAGAACTATGTGTGATATCAAGAATAATCAAGTCAGAGGCAGTCTGCAAAAAGAATCCAAACTAACACTTGATAAAACACTAAATGAGTGTACAGTATGCAGCCTTTCCAGAACACCACTTAAAGATTTTCCTGGAGGAACAAGACATGATTAAAGCAGACTGTAAGTTAACACAAGGAAGAAATACATTCAAAAATGAATAAACTTAATAAAAAATAAAAACAAACCTGCAAGCAACCAGTTATTTTTTTCAATTTTTGTCAAGATGCACTCGGAAATTACTGCATAGTATAAAATATGGCTGCATGTACTAGTGTGCACAGATCAGAAAACACTACACAGTAGAATATATAACCAAATCTGTAGGCTGTGCACAGTTCAGTCATTTCACAAAAATGTGAAAAATTCAAACCCTGATATTCACATACATAGTGTGCAGAGGTGTACAAGCACATAGTGCAATATGTTAAGTATGTCATTTGGGATCCAGAGTCATATACACACATCTCAGTCCTTAATGACATTGTACAAAACACCTTTGTACCATATGAACTGTACACAGAAGCACATAGTAGACTATGTTGTACCAGGCTTTTCTGTGCTCAATTCAACCCTGTTACTGCCTGCATCCACACAGCTGATGCACTATGAAATGATTATTGGTAAGTATGTTTTTCTTGCTGCATTGTGCTCTATCATTATACCTATGAGTGATTCATAATGATGTTTCACTCATTAGGCATTGTAAAGGAGATACTGCCATTATCATAACATGTTAATGAGGACATTTGGTGTTATAAGAGTTCACACAGGTAGGAACTCAGGACCATCATTGTGTGAGCGTGGGGAAAGGGATGGTTGTGTTAGCAGAGCTGCCTACACCACAGGGACATCATTGTTGACAGGGGAGTTGCCTACCATCCCTGAGGTTTTAAGATGCCTTAATATTCTACGTATCCACTGTGGTATACAGTATGAATTCAAGGTCACTGAGACCTTCTAATATACCCATATACTATAGTCATATATTCACACATCAAATCATGCAGAAAGCAGCAATCAGAGGAATATGAGTTAACATTTTGAAATGTTCAGCGAACCGTATACTATAGTCAGACCCTAAAAGACAGATGTGGTTATTCCAACCAAAAACCTACCTAGCTACAGAAATTACAAATAATGATTCAAGCATTCCAAACTGCATCATGCCAAATGCATATCCATGTAAGTAAAAGGGTACAATTATAGACAGCAGAGGATAACATCAATATAAAAATGCTTATTGAGCCACCCTGGTGGCATAGCAAGAAAAAGCCCTGCATCTGGTCCCTCTACTCCCTCCCTACTATTACTAGGTAACAGGTCCTCAATGTTCTCCCTAAGACCACGAACACTGCATCAGTGGACCCAGGCAATATCTCAGGATGCCTTCTAAATAGCATGAAACATGACTTATTAAGCCTTCTTGAATTGCTATTTAACTGTAGCCTCCAAATAGGCTTCATGCCTCATGAACGGAGAGCAGCAACAGTCAACCCTCTGCACAAAGTTAGGCGATTTACAGACCCTGGAAACTACAGCCCCATAAGCCTCATTAATCTTGTATGTAAAGCCATGGAAAGAATTAACATGGAAATGATCAATAATGGCATAGGACACCTACAGACACTGAACCTAACCCAGTTTGATTTTGTCAAGGGCAGATCATCCATACTCAACGTAGTGGACTTCTTTAAATAACTGACCAAAGCAATGGATGAGGGCAAAAGTATTCACACTGCTTACCTTGACTTATGTCACCCAACGGATAGTCAGTTGGCTCACAGACAGAACCTAAGAAGTTAGAACTGAGGAGTCCCCCTCTATAAACAGGCCATTCAGAAGCGAATCCTGCAGGGATCAGTCCAGGGACTATTCCTTTTTGGCATTTACTACACTGATGTCAAGGCTAATGTCAAAAGACCTTGGCTGTCCAAATTTGCAGACAACTGCAAATTAGGGGCAGCCATAGAATCTCCCACTGATGCTAATCTTCTCCGGGAAGGCTTGGCACAGGCAAATAACTTTTGTCAGGGCCATAGACTAAAACTAAATGCCAAGAAATAGTATCCTTCAGGAAATCCTCCTCCTCTGGTAACTATAGTATCCTTCAGAAAGTCATCCTCCCCTGGTAACTATCATATTGACAACAACCCCTAAGAGTCAACCCAGTAGTCAGGGACTTGTGGACACACAGAGACAGTAGTCTAGCATTTGACTGTCATGTTTAGAGTAGTAAAGAAATCATTCTATATTGTTCAACTTATAAATAAAGGTATGAAATCTAAGTCCAAGGAGGTAATTCTTACACTGTATTCAGCATTCATCAGACCTATCACTGAGTAAAATGCCCCTTTTGGTATATACCCAACCAGACACATCCAACAATTGGAATGTCCACAGAAGTGCCTCACTAAAAGAATACATGGTGTAAGTAACATGTCCTTTGCAGACAACCTCAAAGCCCTATCCCTGTATTCTGTCTCCTGCAGGCTATTGAGGGGAGATCTATGCATGGCATACAAGGCATTATCAGACCTCACCTTGATGGACCTCCTGTATATTCACAAAACAAACAGCACCAGAATTACTCATTCTAAAGATTTAAACCTTGCCTGTGATATAAATAGGGCCTGCTGGAGAGACAGGCATGTATACCAGACACTACTCCTTCTTTGGAACAGGCTGCCCATTCATGTGAAGCAGAATTCTACTCAAACCTAGTTCAAGTGTAACTTGGACAACTGGAATGGGAACAGGAAATGTTTCCCTGGTTGGGCACCTAGGTCTCTAAATGGATATAGGCAGCATGTAAATGGTTCATCTCCCAAGCCCCTGCTTGTAAATGTTTCATCTCCCAAGTACCTGCTTACATTTACCAAGGGTACCAGCTATTGTTACAGATTTGGGTTGTATGGCTAGGCTTATGAAGGATCTAGTGGTCATTAGCCTAGTATGAACCTATGAACCTTATACTCCACTTCCCTACAATCAACTAAATCTATTGGTTTTAAGAAAGGACTCAGTAATATAACACACATTATAACCCACTCAAAAGTTTCTAAAAAAGGAAAAAGATAGGAAAGAATATGAATCCTAACAAGAAAAACGCAAACTATTAATGATGTAAGCTTACTTCAGTAAAGCATGATAAACACAAAGGAAAACAAACACCCAAATGTAGACCCTTTCAACACAGAGTCTCTCTTAAGCATGCATTGAGATATATGTGAAACCTGCAGTTCCCACCTGCTCGAGCCATAACAACAGCTTGTCTAGATGGAAAATAGGCTTTATGTCATGATGTATAACCAGAAGTAATAGTACTGAAACCTATAGTTTTATCCAGTCTTGGCCATATGAAAGTACCACACTCTTCCAGCTCAGATAACATTAAGATAAGTGATCAGGCTGGATGTCCTGATTATATTACAATTTTATATAAAGAAACATTAGTCAGACTCACCAATGTCAGCATTTCGAAATCACATAATAATGTAATGGATGATTATGTACTATTTGCACATGACACAGTTGGTTCTAATCCTGAGCATAATTGCACTCTTGATGTCACAATAGTAATGTTAGGTAAAGAAGTAGAAATATTAGTAATACTGGTGCTGCTGGGATATTTGCTTCATAAAACAAAAAATACAAAAGATGTGCACTTGAGGAGGAAGGCTCCAGAAATACAAATATGCCTTCAGCTGCATCTAACTTACTATTCCCAAAGAAGTGTTAGTACTGAGTGAGTCTATGCTTAAGCATGCAAATAAAATGATAAGTGGTCTAAATACTAACCATATTACTGTGAGTTCTGTAGCTGATTTAAAACTATTAAATGTAAAATATATGATACTAAAAACACCTCTAGGATAGCTATACCCAGAACTCATCTATTATCAACTCTCCTATTCTCCAATCCTTATTAATCTCAAAACAAAAACAGATCTAAAAAAACTTGAGCAATGTTACAAAAAAATTGCCAAATTTGCTTCTGATTCCCCAAATCATATATACCAATGTCCCATATTGAAAAAAAAAATGTCTTGGCTAGAACTCCCACAACTTTTTTTGTACAATCAGTTAATTTTGGCTCACAAGATATTGTATCAAGCTGACAAAACACCTGCACTACAAAAAATTCTCCAAATCTATTCAACCAAGCATTCAATTTGATCAACTAATACTTGCTTACCACAGGTAACCAAATCCATAAACACTGCCGGAGACTCCTTATACTCTCACTATGTAGCAAGGCATTGGAATTTACCTCCATCTAACATTAGAGCCACCAATGATGGTACTGAGTTTAAACATCTGGTAAAAAAAATTCTTGCTGATTCTTGGCTTTGTACATGTACTACTCCTGACTAGTGCAGCTAAAAGCCTTCTCAACCATAAACCTCTCTGTAATATGTTCCATTAAATTATCAGCATATCATTCCTACTACCTTTACTATTTTGCTGATTTTTGCTAGATTATTAATCCTTCTCTTTTTGTTTTTGTTACTAATAATGTGTATTATATTATACTGTACATATGCAACAACTGTAAAATCTCTTTACTGTTATATATTTCTATTTGTGGAGCTTTTCTCCCCAGACCTCCACTGAAAATAGGTTCTTTGACCCAGTTGGACTTTCCCAGTAAATAAATGCTAAATAAATAAATGAAACTGCTTCATTAAAAGATATGCTTCACGCTGATCTTAGTTCATGCAGGAAACAATGGCCTGAGGTGAATGCCACTTAACCGTATGTGAATGTCATTCTGGAAATAATATAAACACTTGAAGAAGCTTATTTTATTTTATTTTTTATTTTAGGTTTATACTAAGTGAAATAATTAATGTTTTCATGCTGGAATTGCTATATATTTACCAAAGTCTATCAATATAATAAGCACATGTTTACCAAAGACAAACTTAATCTTAGTCAGTATGGGACTGTTTTTATTATTAGAAAAAATTAAGGAATACCCAAAACATTTTTAGTCAATCTAACATATTAGCCTCTAACAACCTAGCATAAAGAAAGACTGATAGAACTTTGAAATGTTTTTGTTGCAATGCACTATGTCTAGGCAACAAGTTTGAAGAAGTGCTCTTTATGGTTACTGAATATAACTACACAGTAATAGCAACTGTGGAATCTTGGAACACATCACTACTACAGATTCCAAATTCCACCAAATATGAATGCCTCTGAGATAACTCCAGGGGTGGGGGAGTAACCTTATGAATTCTTAACAATATTTCATCTTCAGATGTGAATTCAATTAATGATATACAATGTATAATTGTTCAGCTTTTTTATCCTTTAGAATTGTCCTTTGCTACTATAGTCTCAGTAAGGATGCACTTAAACACTGGAATTATCTCACCTGTTTAAATCATAACTTACCAATGGAAGACATTATGCTAATGGGCAACTTCAATTGCCCAGGCATTTAGTGGACAAATCTTTCTATACAAAAAAATTATGAAAGATAATTTGATAATATCATATTATAATGGGGCCCGACCCAACTCATTAATGAAGGTATCAGAGGAACTGATATTCTCAGTCTGGTTTATAGTCAGGTCACCCCTTGGACTTTCAGATGACTGTTCACTGAAGTTTCAGTTAAGAAGACAAACTCCTGCACTAAGAATTGATAAAATAGAGAAGTACAAAAAACTCAGTTATAGGATTTTTAGTATAATCAATCCACTTAACAGATTGGCACTCATGTTTATTGAAATTAAAGTTTGGATACAGTACTTTGCATGATTTACTCAATAGTCTTTAATCTACAATGACAATAACATGGATAATATGACTTTGGACCTAAATCAATATAGTGTTATAAAGGGTATTTCTTTGTTGGCAAGTTTATTAAGTTCTTATGGTCAAATAACTAAAGCCTTGGATCTAGTTCCCTCATGTGCAGTAATTTTCTTAGACATAGCAAAGCCTCTTGACTCCGTTCCTCACCTTGTAATCTACAAAGTCTTATCAGGCAAAGGTCCATATGTTCCTGGTAAAATGGATTATCTTAAGGTTAACCAATAGATCCCAATTGGCAACCACACAGGGCATAAGCTCTGACTCTCCTTCTATTCAACTTGAAGTTCCACAAGTTAAGGTTCTTGGGCCTAGATCTAAGACATGTTGGATAAATAAGCATGTGGATACTTGTATGAGTGAGTTCACTGTACAAAAGGATCTGATACTGAACATATACATTTTTATAAGAGACAGATCAGTGATTGGGCACACAACATAGGTATACCTTTTAGTTATGACAAATGTCTGCAGTTCTTTAGTCTATGTACTTACAAAAACATTCACTAAAGGAAGTAATCCAATACATATGACTATGACTGCTAGTCTTTTCTTTGATGCATGTGCTCTACTGATAAATAATAAAGTTATACATCAAATAGGATATGTGTTTAAAAGTCTTAGAAATTAGATGCGTCTTAAATTACTATATAAAACATGCATTAGGCCAATTGTAGAGCACAATAGCATTTTGTATATACAAGTCAGATCAGTTAATTCAACTTGAGAAAGTACAAAGAAAATTCACCAAGAGGATTTTACTGCATAAAGACTAGAGTTTCAATAACAGATGCAAATACCTCAAATTATTTACTGTTCATTTTATTACATCCGTGGCAATTTAATATTTGCCTGCAAAGTCTTTCATGATTCTAGCTTACAAGCTGTCTTGAATATAAAAATTTATATGTGTAGTTTAACATAGGGACATCAGGCTATGAAGTTTGATTTAAGTACTTTGAAAACAAAATAATATCACCCTTACTTAACTCAAAATTTGGTCATATTATGGAATAAATTACCACTTTAAATTAGAAACAGTAAGAACTTATAATCCTGTAAGAGACAACTGGACTCAAAGTCTACGGGGAAAGAGTTTGATCTAGAAATTTTGGAGTTAACATTACTAGATGGCCATATGGCTTTAACCCTGGCATGCAACTTATTTATTTACTTAGTGACGTTTGACTAGTGGGGGAGTCCAAATGGGTAGAAGCCCATTTTCACGGGAAGCCCAGGGAGAAAATCTCCAAAGTATTATAAAACATTTTAAGAATAATTATTTTACAATCTTTAAAAATAACACAAAAATATCTATAGTTAAAATAATTATAGCAAACTAAACATAATATGAAAATATTGATTAGGAATATATACAAGCTATATGACAATAATTTCATATCTAGAGAAATGTAACTAGTTTACAGAGAAATTAAAGGTAAGTTAGTATAATACAAACAATTGTAATATGAAATGAGAGAAAGACAGGCTTGCAGTGTATTTAGAGAAAAAGCCAAGGGAGAAAAACTGACGGAAGTAAGGAAGTGTGTAAAAATTGTGAGTAAGAAGGTGTAAGGTGTAAATAGGTACTTGCTCTCATTTAGGGATATAGTTTATCCTAGTTTTGAAGAAGAACAGAGCCAGATTTTGGTTAGGAAGTTTTTCAGAATGGTTTTGAAGAATAGGAGGGAGTGTATACTGATGTAACTGATACAAGAAAGAAGTTCCAGGTCTTAGCAACATGGTACAAGTATAGACAATGCCCATCAGATTTAATATCTTTGTGGATAGACAGGAGTTTTTGGTCATTGGATCGTAATGACTGACTGGGAGCATAGCTGTGTACAATGTTATTTAGTGCTGGATAAGCAGATGGATGTTGAGTAAGTTTATACATAGTAAGAAGCTATGTATATGTTAATTGATGGGATAGTTCTTGCCAATTAAGGCCTTTTAAGCACTATACAGTGGTGGGTTCCGGAAAGGATATTTGGTGCAAATTTAGCAACTTTGTTATAGCATTGTTCAAATTTTGAGTTTTGTGATGTCTTAAGGTTATTAAGGATGGGATCACATTGTAGAAATGTGGAGAGGAGATAAGCAGTGGCAAGTATAATTTTAAATGCATTGGTGAGAATGTTTTTGGCTCTGTAAAGCATCCCTAGTTTTTGATATTTTTTTTCTTATTCAATTTTGTATATGTAGGTAACATTTTTAAGATTATTATCCACTAATATCCCCAATAATTTGCTATGAGAAGTGACTTCAATGGTTGTATCATCAGGAGAGAGGACTTTATATTTAGTTTTTTTTCATGAGAGAAGGATTTGGGGGGAAACGTTATTTTTTTTAGGTTGAGCATGAGTTATGAGCTAGAAAGCCATGTTTCAGGGTCTGTTATAGTTTCCTTTTTAATTTTTTGCAGATGTGTCATGTTGTGAGATGTGCAAAAGAGTATGGAGTCATCTATGTACTATATTAGGATGGCCTGTTTTGTGGATATGTGGAGGGTGTTATTGAGAATGTTAAAGAGGAGGGGACCGAGGAGAGAATCCTGTGGTACACTGGTGGTCACTGGGAGGTGGAGTGCCATTTTACTGACTGATACCTGTTTGATAGGAAGCTTTTGAACCATAGAAGGGTAGGCGGAGAGAGACCTAATGAGGACATTTGAAGTAGAGGTTTGCTGTGACAAACTCCTTCAAAAAGGCTTTAGGAGACTAGTTTATTTTATTCTATAACTTTAGTGTAAGTATATATATATAGGTCAGAAGTCCAGTGTTGGTACTATGGGAAGGACGGAAGCCATGCTGTGTATGGGATAGGAGTTCTTCCTGCAGGAGATAGTTTAGCAATTACTTTTGAATACATTTTTCAAGTATTTTGGAGTGGGGTATAAGATTGCTATAGGTCTAAAGTTAGTAACATCTGTTGTATTCTTCCTTTGTGCAGATGAATAATGTGAGACTTTTTACAGAGAGAAGTAATGTGGGATTCCTGGATTCACCATTTTTAAAAGGATTTAGACAGTATAGGCAATGCTGTTGGATGCTACTTTAAGGTTCTTGCTTAGTAGGTCATCAGCTGAAGTAGAACATGGTTTGAGTTTGTCTATGAGTGGTTTTATATAGGATATGAGCACAGGCTTGAAGGTGAAAGTGGATATGGTGATATCAGAAAGACCCCCAAACCACAAAATGATTAGAAAACTCTTTGATTATTGCCTTAACTAGCTAAAACAGTGTTTCCTTTTTAAAACATTGCACACTCATTTTGGTAAAACCAAGCTAATGTTCTTTGGTACCCTAGCCAGAATACGAGCTGTATGCTGGAATATTAAATAAAAACTGTCTCAACAAAGTAATGTATTTAGTGTGCTGGAGTTTAAATGCATAGGCAGCTACACAGATTTATCACTTTGCTGTTATATACATGTCAGTTCAGTATAAATCATTGCAGGCAAGCAAATGGAAACATGTAAAACATGTTTATATATTTTCCATTCACTGATTTAAAAAAAATACTGCTTTATTATGCAATCAGGCCATATGGAATATGAGTTATCTTTTATTAGCATAGCCTCTCATGGAAATTCCAAATCCTATAAAATAAAAATTCAGACCAGTGTTGTAGGTTCTCAGCTATGAACACCATTGCAGCATCTTAGTAATGTGGTCATTTGACTTCCTATCTTACTTGAAACAAACTTCTTTGGTGAACACTCTCATGTGTAAACTTGTCTACTCAGGCTTTTGTCCCAAATCTTAAGCCAAACTGAGATGGTACATCTCTGACAGACAAATTCAATCATCATAAAATATAAAAGGTCAACTAAATGTCCCTTAATTCAAACGTAATACTCTATATAACACTATGCAAAAAAACTAAAAACACTTACAGCCCAATAAACTGCTTAAAGTTGCACAGAATCTGATGAAGTTCCATATTACAATAAAGAAGGAATGGAAATGCTTACTACAACATTAAACAGTTCATTGTGCATGTTTTTACTCTTTTTTACAAAATTGTCCCTTAATAAAAGCTGACATCTCAAATAAAAGACTTTTTAGTTGCATCCCCCCATCCCAAGTATATAATAAATTAACATAACAAGTAAACCACTAACAGCTGTTAATTCCACTTGGGAGAATGATTATATCCAAAGAACAAACCAAGGATCCAAGGAGTGCACTCTCGATGGCTCTTAGAATGCCAGTTATTAGAAAGGATGAGGATAACCTTTGGTAAAATAGACATCTCATTCTTATGACCAACCATCAAATAACTCAATTCTAAAAGGTAAACTGATTATCACAGAACTTGCAAAAATTTTATAGCAAAGATGCCATAACTATAAAACTCTGAAAATATGAAAGTATGCTCTGAATATATTGGTAGGCAATTAATTTAGTAATAGTGTAGTATTGCTTGATGCATCCATAATGCTTCTTATCATGTACTCTCTGCATTTACAGTTTGCCTGAGTTGTTACTCCTAATACAATGAAATGCATTCACCGTCAGATATGCTCACCCAGTATGCATTACATTTTACAAAGCTATCATAATGTTTCACTAATACTAGACTCACTTAAAGTAGCAACTGTAACAACAATTTTATTCAATCTATTTTCATTATCTAATGACATCATTTATGCTACCACTAGATTTTACCATTATAAATTATTATCTATGAGCAGTATACATGCCTTTGGAGTATATCATGACTGAAATGGTTTTAATATCAGGCCACCCACCTGGTTAACCAAATGAATGTCTAATAAAATAATACAAATGGAATGGAGAATAATTCTTATGTCATATCTTAAAGACCATTGCTGCAATTTATTCCAAAGAAAATCAACATCTGGCATTTAGAGTGCATGTTGTATGTCTATGGTTCCATTAGGAGGATTTGAAAAAATTACTACTTGGATATTATAATCACATGCAGTCCACAGACTATAGAAACTATTAGTTATTGCTAGATTTCATTACTGAGTGCAAAAGCTAACAATCTGATTAGGAGTTTGGGCATATCAGTACAGGGCATATGACATTCTTACAGAGAAGTTCAGCTGCTAATCACATACTTGAGTATTTATAAGTAATGGTCATCTCTAGAGATAGAGAATTCTTCATAGCTCATGAATACAGAAAAGACATTTATGTCTCAAAAGATTTTCAGAGTGTGTATTATTGTGACATGAAAAGCTATAAATACAAGATTGTTATTTCACTAAGTCACAACTAACTTTGTTACAGATGCTGTACTTTGTTGTGAGGCGGTGGGACTCAGAAAAATGGAAAAAATATGGGTTTCATATTTTTCTCACATTTCTTTTGTCTAGGCTTGTGTGACCTCAGAGTTAGTATATGTAGAGATTAGGGGTATAGGGCAGAGCTACCACATCAGGGCATACAAGGTAAGTGAAGCCCCCTGCAAAAAATGGTTATTTGCAACAATTCTGTTACATATAGATGAGTTTGTTTTAATGTATCACATCTTGACTATTGGAATGTAATTGTTCATGGCAAATCTAACTTCAGATTCCAAGTTTTGTAAGCACTTAATTTCAACTTCAGGTTATAACACTTTACAAAATTTACTAGGTACAATTATTCCTTGGTTTCATAGTAGAACATTATCACTGATGCTGCTCCATTTATATATAGCATCACTCAATAGTACGATGTCTCATAGACAGAATATTCATGGCTCTTCCTTTTGTCCACTACAGTACTAGGTTTTTAAAACAGATACAATTGCATTATGTATGGAGTTGTGAGGTATTGCCAGCTATGCCAAGAGAAGTGGGGCAGTGAATGTGTAACATATGCCAGCATAGCATAGAATTATATGTTATTTTAATATGAAACTGATTTGTACAGATACTTGTACTGAAAGTGTATTTGTAAAGTTGCTTGTGTTAAAAATGTAATAACAGTGTGCCTTAATGGAAAGAAAAAAAGAAGTATACATGCATTACTGTAACTATTGAAATGTATATATTGTAACAGAGGATAATGGAATAGAAGAGATTAATCTCAATCCACCAACTTTAAAAATAGTAAGAAAATTGAATTACTGGGGCTAGGTCATAAGGATGCTATCTCACAGTTTTGAATGCAGCCAGAGACACGATTTCCGCCCCTGCATTGTCATTTGGGTGAACTAATTTTACTCTGAAAGGGTGGATGTTTGAAATTGTTTTATGACTTCCAGGAGCTGCAGCACATCTGACCAAAGCTCTATTTCTGTGTATGGTAACACATATGTGCTAAAATCCTGGCAGCATCTAGTGTTGTTGATAGTGTGGGGAAACAGAGTCAGTTAACCAGATGTGATAATTTTGTAAGCTATCCCAGAAATAATATTTAGATATTATAATGAGAAGTCTCTCAGTCAGACTGGGCAGTCTGTTTCTTGGAACCTGACATAGAAGGATCCGCCACCTACTTCATCTTGCCTTGCTCTAGTAAGTAAACCAGGGAATAGTATCTCTTTAGATGTCAGGAAATATAGTGAGATTAGTTAAGTACTGTTTTTCTGTATTTGTATGAATCTATTCATCTGTGTTAAACATTTCCTGTGATTAAAACTGAGGTGTTTATTGTAAATATATATTTAGCATTTTCATATTCTTTTATTATTTATTATGAAATGTATTTAAACTTCTCATTGTGGCTGGTCCTTTTAGACAATATTTAAGTTTTGAGAGTATTTGCATATATTTATTTGGTGATAATTCTGCCCACTCCTGAAAGCCTTGCTGTTTGGTCAGCAGGAGCATTTGTATTGATATTAACTTCACTCAGTATAATTGGATACCCTTTTAAGAGATTTATAGTAACTGACTAATGTCAGTGAATGCCCCTTATGGTCTGGGCAGAGTTGTAAGAGCGTGTAATTTGTGCCAGCTTTTCTCAGGTGTGTGTGTGTGTGTGTGTGTGTGTGTGTGTGTGTGTGTGTGTGTGTGTGTGTGTGTGTGTGTGTGTGTGTGTGTGTGAAAATTAAATGTTACAGAGTGTGTGTCAGTTACTTGGAGCAGGGACACAAAGCACTGGTCTCACAGAGGGGTGCTGCAGGACTTGGCTTGGACAACACAGCTGGAGGACTCAACCCTAGAGCTGTGTTAGTGGGAAGTCTTATTGGGGACCTGGAGGGAGACAGATAGATAAACCCAGACCCCTGGTTGAGTGTGTTCACTGTGTGCTCTTAACAGAAATTATGTTTGATGCAGTGATGTCTTCATATGGAAATACTGAGTGTATCCATTTATATTTCAAGAGAACCTCCCTCTCCAGTGTCAGTCATGAGGATTCAGGCTCCTAGATTATTGGCCCAGAGTGGGGACATCACAGGAGTATCCATCTGCTGCTATGCATTTAAAATCATGACAATAATATATCATTTGATATCAGGAAAATATTCCTCAGATTATGATGCTTCCTTTAAATTATGCATTTACAGAATCAAATTTGAATTCTGTACTACTTCATACAAAATTATATCTCTAACAAGATGTGCCTTTGCATGCTGTTGATCATAGGTTATAAATAAAATGGATACATTTTCCTTTAAGTTATCACAAAAGATGATTTTAGTTGTGGAACAAATGTGTATTTAAGGGGTGATTTCTTGCTGTTCAAGACAACTGAAGTGCTGTGTGACTTATACATAAACCAATTAGGAAAGAAAGAAAAAATGTTTTATAGGAAGAAGCCATAAGAAAGCATTGACCTACTCAGCTAAAGAAGCTGTTATAATAAAACATAGATAAAATCTATCAACATATAAAATAAGTAAAATGTCTATAAAATATGTAATTCATTTAAAGTCTTTCTGCCACAGTATTGCAGTGAACAAAACACTTACTCAGAATTGTTTTGTTTTTTAGAAGCTAATCCATGGTAACAACACACTTCAAATAAGCATCCCTATATGACCTTTGTAAAGGCCGTTTCTTTAAAAGAAAGAAGAGGCCAGAGCAGACAGAGATGAATGAACAAAGCATGCTTAGTTGGATAAATTTAGAGATGACTTTTCACACAAAAGTGCAAGTTCTGTATCTTGATATCCCTGAAGAATTGCTCTACTGTCTCCATATGAATAAAATATTATACATTGAAGAAGCAGAGCTCATTATTCTGAATCTTTTCACTGCATCACTGATCACACACCATGCTACCATTTAAACATTATTATTTAACCTTTGCAGTTTTTACTATTTTTTCAGAAAACATTCCCTTATTTTGACACATCTATTGTATTATCTAAAGACAAAGAATATACAGCAGACTAAATTGTAGTCCCTTTTTTGCAATGATTCTCATGCAGGCACTCATCAGACAAAGAAAAAAAGAGCCGAGTAATGGTTTCAACATGAACCAAGAAATGCAAATGTGTGTGTGTGTGTGTGTGTGTGTGTGTGTGTGTGTGTGTGTGCGCGTGTGTGTGTGCGCGTGTGTGTGCGTGTGCGTGTGCGTGTGTGTGTGTGTGTGTGTGTGTGTGTGTGTGTGTGTATGTGTGTGTGTGTGTTACTGTTGAATAGCCATGTGAAAATTGATTTGCTCTAAATGTATGATGAGCCTTTTTAAAAAAAACAACCCTAGTTAAGTGGCTATGCTAAGAAAATGAAACATTGCCACTTAGCTGTGATCATGTGAAATGAACAGTTATCCTTCCCTTTCCTGAGCCATTGTTATTAGCAATACAACAAATCTGAACATGTATTTCAAAGCTATATAACATCGTTTTAGGATTTACCTACATTCCACTGAGTTTACAAAATCTGAGTTATCTTTTTTCAAAAATCCATTTCTAAAATGAGTAACTTAAAAAACATAAAAAAACTGAAAAAAGTATTTTTTCAGGTGGTCCTCCTGTATCCCAATGGGCATTGGGGATTGGCCCCTACCCCTTAAATTACACATCCCAACTCCACAGTCACAGTACAGTGGATAAAAAGAACAATATCCAGGAAGTGCACCATCAACTTGCACAATGCATTGCATTGTGTTTAACTATACCACAGTACTGAAATTTTGACAAAAAGAAAGCTGATCACACATGCCTTAACAAAGTGTCAGTATGCCTAATTTTAGTATGTATATATATAATATGTGTGTGCGTGTGTGTGTGTGTGTGTGTGTGTGTGTGTGTGTGTGTGTGTGTGTGTGTGTGTGTGTGTGTGTGTGTGTAGCCAGTGACATCTAGTAAATTAATAGGATTTATTGCAGAAATGGATGTGTGATAAATGTGTGATACCTTAAACCTTCTGTGATGGAGGCCAATGGGATATATGCAAATGACCCCTTAAGGACATCCAGTGTTTCAGCTATATGGCTTTCTGAATGTCCATGACTCTTTGCTTTTAAGTTTCTATGAAAAAAAAATCATAACATTGTCAATTTACGTATACATGTACTTTGGCAGTTAAAACATACAGCAGAGAAGAGGACCTTATATTAAGAAGAACATCAAAAATATTTCTAAAAAACTTGAAAAATGCTATCAGATTTATTGATGTAGCCCAAGAACTTGGGTTACTATCTGAAGCTAAGGACAATTCAAATTCCTTCTTTAGCTACATTAGGAAACTAAGAAATAATTCCCTACATGTCTCTGGACTTATTAAAAATGGCATCACTTTTTATGACCAGGTTGACATTGCTAATTTACTAGGAAATAGATTCAGTGCAAATTTTATCTAAGATTTGTCACCCAAGCTCCACTTGCCCCCATCAGTAGAACTAAAGAATGTGTACTGAAGTTGCTTTCCATGACCAAAAATACTTCCTTCATGGAGCCTGATAATATACTTGGCTATTTAAAAAGCACCACCAAACAAGTCATGACAGAGCCACTCCTTAACCCACTTAACCTGAGTTTAGTCACAGGCTATATCTCTGAGTTTTAGTGTACAGCAGTAGTAATGCTACTCCACATGGGTGACTCTACCACAGACCTATGGGATTACAGGCCATCAGCCTGATGCATCTCATTAGCAAAGTAATGGAATATATTATCAACCAAAAACAATAAAAAAATGAACAAAAAAACAAAAGACAAAAACATAACCATAAAGTAAAAATGTGTGCAACTAACAAACCAGCTAGCACTGAAGGGAGGCTTGACACCAACACTCAGGTTGAAAGCAGGCTTTATTAAGCAAATTCAGGAACATAAACGCAGGAATAATCCACACACCATTTTCATTAGTTAAAAACAGATGTCATTAGATAAAGCAAGTGAAATGGTCATATTTGGTTCTTGCAGTTTGCGAGCACTTGCCTTGATATACTTTTTTAAATGCGTGCAACTATTTTATTGCTTCTTACTACTTTTGCAAACAATCTGGTACCTTGACAATTCAGCTTCAATGGATTACATATTATGACTGACTAGATAAACTATGATATCTAAAATGTCATCAGACTAGACTCACAGTGGGCTAGCTTTGTCAAAGGCAGTTCCTGAATAATGAAATAAGTTAACTTTTGTGAGAAGGTAACACAGGCTCTTGACAGTGGTCATGCTGTCCACACAGTATACCTTGAAGTGGCCAAGGCATTTGATACCATCTCTTATGCTAGTATAGTTAGTAGCCTTAACACATTAAAAATAGATCCATATATGGTAGATCTACAGCCAGCTGGCTATAGGACACTCTGACACCCAAACCCTTCAGCAAAATCAGCTCAAATTAAATGCATAATAATGCAATACTGTCACATTTCATAGACAACACCTCCCCCCAGCATACAAAAGAGACGATACTGAACTCCAAAATAAGAACACTGTTATGGACCTTTCAACATTGGTTGATAATTCCCTTTCCTTTGACCATCATGTAGTGACAGTAGTTGACATGTTCAGTTAATCACCAATGGAATGTTATCAAGTACTAAAGACATCATTGTTCCTTTATACTCAACACTGACTGAATCAAATATTGAGCACAGCACCCCTATTTGGGATGTATCTCACTAGAAATATCAAATAACTAGAAAGACCCAAGAGGTTCCTAACTAAAATTACCAGCCTAAGAACCCTAAGGTACCAGGAAAGATTGGAAGCTCTGTCCCTTTATTCAGTATTTTATAGACTCCTGAGTGGCAATCTATGCTTTGCCTTCCATGCCATGCCATGATGGACCTTGTGGTCCTGATATATTATATCTCCTCAAGTCAAATACTCCCACTAATCCCAGAACCAGGGATCTAAATCTTCTACAGCAAATTTAAAAAAACATGGTGGAGAACTATATTCATCATACAGCAAGTCCTCCATCTCTGGAATAGACTTCCTCTGGAAACTAAGCAGTGCATGACACTACCTTTCTTTAATTTGGACTTGAATTATTGGATGGGTGTTCAGAAATTCACCATGGGCTTGACTAGCCTAGCCTTCTTCGAGAGATGGGATACTGTCTAGGGGGTGGGGTACTGGCAAGGCATAAATGGTAGCAAGAAATGGCTGCCTTGCATACCTCTCAACTGTACACATTTTTGCAGAATGTTCAGATTTTTTTTCTAATATTTTTCATCCATTTTTTACAAAATTGTGGTTTTCTGGCAAATTAGTGGCAAATCATTAAAGACTGAAGTTAGAAAATAATCACAGACGTTTGAGTTTCAGATTTCATACTCTTCAGAAAATTCATGCTAATGTAAAACCTGTTGTTCTATTAACTTTTTAAGTTTGTAAGAGCAATATTTAAAAATTGCTCCTATTTTTGGGCCTTTGTCACCCTTTTATTTATGTCTTTGTCCAGTTTTCTTGCTCTGAGAGGTTGAGAGGTATGCAGTGCCTTGAATTTCCTGTGAGTCTATGATGCTATGAAAAATCTTAGTACCATTTTTTCTTATACCTTGTCCTTTCATGTGCCATCTTTTATTAACTGCTAAAACACTTAATGAAGAAAATCAGCTTCTCAAGAATCATGAAGCCATAAGGAGCTATGGGTATTAAATGGATGTATGCAAAAAAGACCATTAGGAATGAACAAATTAACAGGAAATGGCCTACACAGTTCCTATGAAGGTGACTGCATGAGTTGTGCTAACCTAAAGAATTCCTTTGCAGGGGGGCAGTGTAGCAGCACTTTCGTTCAGCTCTGCCTTATCATTTCTTTTATGACAGGAATTTTTATTTAAAACTTACTTAAATATATTTTTTTATATATTTAGTTTCTTTTAATAGTCTTCTAAGTTAGTATTAAATTATTTTTTAAGTTTTTTTTTTAACTTTTCCTGTCAAAAAATAAGAGACAAGTTTCTGGCATCTGGATTCAACATGAGCTTTACAAAATCCTCTCACCAGGACTCAGAAATAAAAAAAGAGTTTCAAACTCTTTTAACTACTATTCAGGAATTATCCACAAAAATTGACCGAATGGATGTGAAGATTGATGTTTTTAAAGAAAATACTTCTCAACAAATGGAGACTTTATATCATGACCTTAAGCAGCAGAAGAAACAAATTACAGGTATCGAAACATCTTTAAATGACATGGACAGCAGAATACAACAAAATTAACATCATTTAGAATTCCTTCTGAAGCAAAATACCTTGCTTCAAACTAAAATGTATAATCTCGAGAATAGACCTCGAAGAAATAACATAAGGATCTTTGGGCTGCCAGACAACCTAGAAGAAAACAATTTGGAGAAATGTTTAACCTTGTGGCTACCAGATATTTTACAGCTTCCTGAAGCACTTTCTTTTGGTATAGAAAGAGCTCACAGGTCTTTATCTATATCCAAATCTTTCAGAAGTAATTCCACAAAATCTGTCATAGTCACATTTTTAGCATCCCATGATAAAGAAATAATATTGAAGACTGCTTGGTCTAAGTCACCTATTAAATACAAAGATAACACCATCCATTTTGACAATGACTATTCTACACCTGTCATAATTAAAAGGAACAATTCCTACCTTTACTCAAAGAACAAAAAAAAGCACAAATAAAATCTCACCTGCTTTTCCCTGCAAGGCTGAGAATCTTCCTTCCAGATGGTCCTAAGATTTTTGAAGAAATAGATGACATGGACTGGGATACTTCCAGTCTCAAAAGAATTGCTGAAAATGGAACATGGAAAACTGTTGACTAAAAGAATAAACTTAAAAAATAACCATGTTACTTCATGGTCTTTATTTTCTTTTTCCTTACATAGAAATTTTTTATTGTGACCCAGTGGTTTGGGAAAATGAAAACAGTTCAATAGGTGAGTGGTGTTGTATTCTTTATTATATTGTGTTTTTGGCTTATGTTTCTTACTGAATAGTTTATTAGATTTTCATAACTGCCTTTAGTTTTTTGCTTTATCATTTATCTCTATTAATAACCTTTAGTTCTTTGTGTTATAGCTACTTCTTGCATATTTATAGTATATATTATATATTTAGCTTTGTTTAAAATATACTCTGTTTATTAAGAGAAAAATATCCACTTATTGTCCCCTGCTTACTTATGCCCTTGAACATATAGACTGCACTATTAATTTGTTTTTGTTTACTGATACTAAGTAGCTGCATATTACTGGGATTCTATGGTAGGTGTTCTGATAACAGTTCCTTCCCTTATTTCATTAATCTGATACATATGTTAAAGTTTTAATATTTATATTTCATTTGTCCTCTCTCTTCCAGCCTATGATTAGTGTTGGTATATGGTTTTTGAGTATTTGTTGGTATTTAGAAAAAATTATCCGGCTGTTAATTCTTGGCATTGATTTGCAGTTCTGTTTCTTGATTCATTGCTCGTTTCTGTGTGGGGCTGTTGAATGCCTGTGTTTGATTATGTTTTGGGTGACTGTTTTCACATACCTTTGCAGTTATAATGTCTTTGTTGGTTTGGGCTTGGTGGCTTTGTTTGGTGCTTTTATTGCGGTGCTTCCATTGTTTGCTTAAGCCCTGTTCGTTGGTGGTCGTGGGCTTGATTTAATATTGGAGCACGGTAGTTCCGTGAGTTGTATCTCCCCCTTTTTTTTTTTGTTTTTTCTTTTTTCACCTCTCTCAGCTGAAGATCAAAGGCAAGAAAAAACAAACTGCTACTAAACCAGCACAAACAGCAGAACTAAACGCCTCCCAAACACATGTATGCTTGTTCTGGAAGTCAAAAGCAAAAGCAACGAGTTGCTACTAAGCCAACACAGTTCCTAATTCCAAGCAGCAGATCTAAACACCTCCAATAAGCACAGTCAGAGAGGTGCAACACCTCTGGCCATGATTTTACATTTATGATCATTGACCAGTTGAACTATGTGAATTGGGGGGGGACTGAATACCTGAAATTAGAAATGAAGGAGCTTATGTGGCAGTTGAGACTTGAAGCCTACCATCACCCTGGCCTGAATAGTATGTTATCTATCAGCTGTGTCCTAAAGCTGAGGAGTTTGGAAAGATGATGCATGGGGGGTATAACATCAGGTGTGATTTGGACATAGGACCGGCTGAGTGATCTTGATATATATATATATATATATATATATATATATATATATATATATATATATTTTATACCATGTCTGGTAGATGGAATGCCTTTTTATCAACATTTGAAACATGATGGCATGTTTTTTTTTATTTATTTATTTTAATGTGCCAGTATTATTATGCGTATTTGGTCCCAAGTAAGTGTGTTTTTATAATATTATTAACTGTCGTCTGCATTATTTAAGTGCTATGTAAGGAACAGTATTAGTTTTACAGTTGTATATTTTATATCACATACAACTTTTTATATTGTGTGTTTATGGGATAGGAACATTTTAGTCAGATTGAAGCTACTTGTGCCTGTTCTTTTAAGGTAATTGGAGGGTGTGTTTTGTAATAGACTTTGCTTGCAATGGCTTTAAATGTAGCAGTACTGAAGTGTGAGTTGTTATTTTTCAGAGTCTGAAGAAGTTGGTGCAGGGCGCCAATGAAAAGCAGTATCGTGGTGCTTAATAAAATTGAAGTTGTTCGTTTATTGGCATCTTGTTTGCTTATCCCTTTGGAACTTTAAAAAGACCTGCCTCAGTGAGTTTGTCTATCTGTCTGTGTTTATCTTTGATGAGTTTTACTTCTCTCAGCTGCTTTTTCACAGTGAGGAGATTAAGGGTTGCTGGAGTATCCCATGAACCTCTTGAGGCTCATGTTACCTTCAGATGTTGTCTCATAACTGTTGCTTCCCGCCGAAGATTTGGAGGGTGCTCGAACTTCCTGCTGCCTGAAGACAAAACCATATGCACAGCTGAGCTTCTCTGATGAGCCATTTGACGTCATCTTCAGCCTGACTGGTGTTGTTAAAAGGAAGTAACTGTTTCTTTTTATACTTCTCTGCTTTGTTCGAACTATGCAACATATTTTAATCAGTTCTTGCAGTTTAAATAAGGCAAAAGCATTTCTAAATAAGCAACTAAATCTTTGATATATGCAAGCTTTCTTTTATTACAATATAAAAAGTATTTGATATATTTATTTAATTAGCAAGTAGTGAGAGGTTGTATTCTTGTAATTTTGAAGCAGCAAGAATCTTTTCTCTAATCGAATGATTATACATAGGGTTGACACATGTTCCACTTTGTGAAAGATAGTCTCCTTTTAGGCAGTTGTGTCCTATAAATATTTGGATGAATGACAAGTGCACTGAGATTTTGAGACAAGATTATTGCCTATATTTTGTTTAGAAAATGCATAAAATAGTTACCATTTATCTGAGACTTTTATGTGTTATATGAAAGAGAATTAGCAACTAAAATGTTACAAGAATAAGTTGTTATTTAGTCCTTTGTACTGGTCATAGATATGTTTCACCTAGCATAATCAGACATCTGTACTAAGAATGTCCCTCTCTGGGCATATGATAGGGTGGCAACTCTGTTTATATATGTTTTAAAGTTGTTGCTTGGGATCCTCCTTCTGAGCTGAGAGGCTTTCTTTTTTTCCTCAGTAGAAAGCAAAAGAGAAACGTCTCATTATGTCATGCATCAATCATTATTATTTAATTTAAAGCAAACTTGCTGCAGTCTTATTACAAGGTATAAAGTAGCACTACAAATTTATTTATTTATTGTTTTAGCATTTAATATAGTGCTACTTTGTTATCTGTATTTTAATACTTATGTAAGCTTAATAAATAGATTTGGTTCTTTCCTACTGTACATTTAAGGAGGATATATCTCTGGTTAAAAGCTTGTAAAACAGTAATTATTTTACTCTTTCTAGACTTATAGACAAATACTTTTTTTATGTTGAATAGATTCCGGTTTGCCTTTATAGAATATATCCTCTGCTAAATTCATATTATATCGTAAAATGATTGGTTTACTATATCTTGTTTATAATATAATAATTTAATTATTTAAAGAAAAATATGGATATATACATTTATGCACTTACACTCTTAATTGTTTCCAAATAACTTTGTTATACTACTTCCTACATAATATGAAGTTTTCTCGTAGTGAGTTGATCTAATATAGATTTATTATTTTAGTAATAATGACCCTAGCCCTGAGTAGGATTCTGCCATCACCCAGAATGATGCTGCAGTACAAGGACAAAATGATTGACTTCAACATTTGGCTAAGCTTCTGGTGCCATTCTAAAGGGATCCAGTATCTGTCTGCCAGAGATGGCCTGCACCTGTCACCCCTGGGATTCCGGATACTGGCTAAGGTTCTTGCCACCCCTATAGTGCCTTTTTTAGGCAAGGTTCAAATGACAAATTCACCACCGTAACAGGAACAGGCAAGCAAAAACTGAGGGTGATGCTACTCAATGCTAGAAGTCTAAATCTCAAAATGCACTCACTTGAGGCACTCCTTAAAATGGAGAACATCGATATCTGTGCAGTGACTGAGACCTGGTTCAAGGCTTCAGAGAGCACCCCTGCACTACCAGGCTATAACTCATACCACACTTTTCGGCCATGTAACCTGGACTGGAACACCAAAGGTGGAGGTATGTCCATATTCATTAAGGATATCCAGACCTCCAGGCTAGTTGCTCAGCATAATGCAGCCGAGGTTATCCAAGTGCAACTAACTCTGGGCAAAACTGCAATCCAAATTGTAGCTTGCTACAGATCACCCACCATGCCCCAGGATTCCCACTTCTCTTTTCTCGATGTATTGGAAAATATTAGGGTTCAACCAAACACCCTAATAATGGGCAATTTCAACTACCCAACCATTAACTGGGAAAATTGCTCATGTACCAACTCCTTCACTCAACTCTTTCTGGAATTCATAAACTCCAATGCCCTGGATCAACTTATCCACACCCCCACCAAGGGCAACAATATCCTAGATCTAGTCATTACCAACATGAGTGACCGGTGTTCCACACCTGAAGTCAATGCCTCATTGGTCCGATCCAACCATAAGCTAATTACACTGGATATCCACATCATGCCCCCCCCCCCATTAAGGAAACCGTGGTAAAAAATTTCTCCAAAGCCAACTTCATGCTTCTTAAGACAGAAGTGGTGAACTTCATGACACCCATGCAGATGGACAATACAGTTATGACTACTGAATTCTACACAACTGCACTTTATAAGCACTTACATGAGTGCACGGATCGTGCTATCCCAAACAGTACCAAGACGCTATCCTCCAAAAAAAGGAAGCCAATCTGGTGGTCCCCTGCCATAAACAAACTGTACAAGAGAAGGCAGAAACTGTTGCAAAAGAGAGTAAAATCCCATGAGTGGAGGAGCTCCCTGGTCAGGCTCAATAAGAAGCTGCGATCCCTGATAAAATCCTCCAAAGCTAGTTACAAAAACAAAATCGCCACTAATTCTAAAGACAACCACAAAGCATTCTATAGCCATGTCAAGAATCTCAATGGAAACTCTCAGATCTGCTCTGAGTTACAGCACAATGGCACTAAATATACAGACCCAACTGATATTGCCAACATCCTGGCAGGTTCAGTGCTAACTTTACCCCCCCTCTCACCCCATAAAGAGCCCATCTCTATACCAGAAGAATGCAAAGTTCCTGTAATCACGGCTGCACAGGTAAAAACCACACTCTTCAAAGCCAAGAACACAGCATCCATGGGACCAGACAACATCCCAGGCTGCATTCTACATGAACTACAGAACGAACTGGCACCCCACCTAAGTACCATGTTCAATCATAGCCTCAACTCAGGCTTTGTGCCTGCTGAATGGTGGACAATGATGGTTATCCCACTCCACAAGGGGGGAGCCACCATGGACCCCGGGAACTACCACCTCATTAGCCTGACGAGCCTGGTCTGCAAGGCCATGGAACGTATCATCATGGAACTTATAAACCAAGACGCTGCTAATCTCCAAACTCTGGACCCCACCCAGTTCAGGTTTGTAAAAGTCAGATCATGTCTCCTAAACCTGATAGACTTCTTTGAAGCAGTTACCAAAGCTGTAGACAAGGGCAAGGTGGTTCACACAGCCTATCTAGATCTTGCCAAGGCTTTCAACACCATCCCCCACTCTGGAATTATAGATAAACTCACTAAACTAGGTATAATCCCTATGTCACAAGATGGGTTGCCAACTGGCTCACTGACAGAACCCACACTGTGAAAGTAGCAGACTCCAAATCTGACTTCAGACCAGTGACAAGTGGAGTTCCACAGGCTCCAGTCCTGGGTCATCTCCTGTTTGGTATCTACTTCTCTGAAGTACAGGCTAACACAGAAGGTCTTTGGCTAACGAAGTTCGCAGATGACTGCAAACTAGGAGCCATAATCGAAACTCCTAATGATGTGGACATCCTACAAAAGGGCCTCACTGAGAAAGATGCCTGGTGTCAAAGCCACCGCCTCAAGCTCAATGCCAAAAAGTGCATTGTCATCCCCTTTGGTAAAAACTCTGTACCCATGAACTACAACATAGGTGGTAGTATACTTAACACCGAAAGTGTGATAAGAGACCTTTGGACACAGGTGGATAATCACATCACCACAGTAGTCCGGAATCCTTCTACGTGGCACACCTCATCACAAAAGGTTTCTCATCCAGAAAAAAAGAGGTCATTGTTCCCCTCTACTCATCACTCATTAGACCCACTATAGAGTACAATGCCCCTTTTGGTATGTATCTCGCAAGACATCTACAACAACAGGAAAGGCTGCAGAAATACCTCACAAAGAGGATTACCGGCCTCAAACAGATGCCCTACGTAGACCATCAAAACTCCAGCTTTACTCCGTTGCATATCGCCTACTCAGAGGTGATCTCTGCCTAACATACAAAGCTATGTCAAACCCAGAGCTGTTGGACATGCTCCAGTAAAGAAATCCCAGTCCCTCCGAGCTACACGTTCTAGGGACCTAAACCTTATCACCACAATAAACAGAACATGCCGGAAGGATAGATTCCTGTCCAGAGACTTCCCATACTCTGGAATAAACTACCTATCTATATCAAACAAAGCTCCTCATTTGCACTCTTCAAGAAAAATCATAATGATTGGATGGGAAATAGGAAATTCACCCTGGGGATTACCTCTGTGGCTCTGCTCAACAGTGGCACAGGAAAATAATTTTATTGGGTGGCAAAAGCCAGGGTACCTTTTTGGCTGGGCTTGCAGAGGCCCCAAGGCCGATAGCCTAGTACCTACCTATGAACCTATGAACCTATGAACATAACTCTACAGTTTTAAAAATAAATAATAACAATTTTAAATTCTTGATTATATTTCCACTTAATACAGTACATAACTATGTATTAACTCTTACATTTTTTGATAACTTTAGTTATAGAAATCTTTATTGCAATCATTGTAATTTTTCATTCGTATAGTACTACTAATTTATATCAGATTTTGTTACCTTATACCATGTCATTTATTTGTTTCTTTTTTGCTAAAATTCAATTTAAGTTATCTCGTCTTCATGTTAATTAAGCATAGCTTATTTGATAACTTCTTACCTTGCATAACACAGACAGTATTATCCAAAGCCATGTTTTTAATTACAAACTAGTTCATACTTAGGTGGAGCTTGACAGAAACTTGCTGCTAGTAGGTTAGTCAATTTGGGTGATTAATGCCCCTCAAATTAGGAGTTTATAACTCCAAGTGGGGTTTTGAGGGATTTAATGTTATAAAACACTGTTACTACTTTTTGTTAGTTTTCTTTTTGATGTTCACTAAAACAAGAATAGAAAATTGTTATTTATATAGTCATGTCATTTCAATTTTAGATCTTTTTATCTTTGTTTCATACTGCATATATTGCTGTATTTCCAATATTTTGCTAGTTTTGCCTCATAGTTCTACATTTACAGAAAGCTCCTATCAGTATATACTTTTCAATACTCATACAATATGAATTTTCTGCATTGTATTTCCATTAAAAATGGTTTGAATAACTCTAACAAAAAAAGATCTTTAAATAAATATCTCCAGTTAAATATGTCACAATTAGTCTTTCTGCAAGAAACTCATTTGTTAGAGGGTGATGTTTCCATGTTGGAATCTAAACCCTTCTCAATACTCCACAGCTCTCAACACTCTCAAAAAAAGAGAGGTGTTGCAATACTTTGGAATAACAAATGACCACAACCTAAAATGATAGAATCATACAAAGATAATAAAGGTATGATAGTTTATATTGTAATAGAGTTTAATAACTTAATCTTCACACTAATTAACATGTACTGGATTCCTAGATTTGGTCAAAGCTCAGCTCAGCAACATATAGATCATATTATTCAATTCGCTAAAGGTAAAATTACATTAGCTGGGGAATTCAACTGCATACTGATAATCCAGACTCTTCTTTTAAAGGTAACAAAAAAATTTCTAGTTCTGCCAAACTCCTAAAAGAATTTACAAATTCATTTTTATTGAAGGACATTGATAATTATGCGGACACAAAATCATTTGGTTACACTTTCTTTTCACACAGACATAACTCATTCTCAAGAATAGATAGAGTCTTTATTTGCAATGGTTTAACTGATTCTCTAAGTAATGTAAAAGTTATTACTTGTCCCATTTCAGACCATAACTCTATAACCTTTGATATACATATCTATACTCGTTACAATGTTCAGATAAAATGGATGCCAGCATATATCACTAAATTAAAGGATTTTAACACCTTTATATTAGAGAAAGTTCATAATTTTTTTTGGAATTTAACACCAATAATATTACATCTGAAATTTTCATCTGGGATGCCATGAAGGCATATTTGTATGGCAGAATAATTAACTGGTAAAAAAAATAATTTTATGGGATAAAGATTTAAAAGAGATACAATCTAAACTTGATATCTTGAATCTTGATGTATCAAAAATACAACTAGACAAATCCAAATTGGAGGAAATAAAGACCATAAGCAAGAAATATCTTGAAATTTTAAACCATAAAACTATGATCAGTCTTGAAAAATTTAAATTTATTAATTTTTCAATAAATCCCAGATCTTTGAATATCTTAGCCAATAAAGTAAAAAGATTAAATAAATTTAATCATTTTAAGGAATATATTTATCTCATAAGAAAAAAAAGTATCTGACTTACATAACGTATTAAATGAATTTAGAGAATATTTTCTTAAACTGACCCAAGCTACTGCATTACTAAATCCAAAGAAAGATAATCAAGCTTTTATTAAAAAACATTAAAAAAGAAGAACAAACCAATCTACTTAGCAGTCAAATTACTTTAAAGGATATTCAAGAACAAATTGAAACACTCAAACAAAACAAAGCACCCAGTAATTATGGCATTATTCCAGAAATATCCAAATGTTTTACAGAAGGAAGCTCTAACATTGTTAATTTCAGTGTTTAACACAATACAAAATAATTATTCTATCCCACATTTATCTCTCCCATTTTAAAATCTGAAAAAGACCCTACTAAATGTAATTCATATAGACTAATGCCGTTATTAAACACGGATTATAAAATGTTTATGTCCATATATGCAAAAAGGCTTAAAAATGTTCTTCCCAACTTAGAAGAAGAATTCCAAACATGTTTCATAAAGAAAAGAACAACTTTTGATAATATTAAAAGAATAATAACCTTAATTGAATCAACTAAAAACTAAAAAATAATTTAACTATAGTTAGTTTAGACTTAAATTGTAATTTTGACACAGTCATTTGGGATTACCCTTTCACACTCTTACAGTTTTCAAATAATTTTATAAAGCTTATCACCCAGCTATATACAGGCTCTAAAGCTTATGTCAAAATTGGTTCTAATATATCTCAGTCCATACCTATAACTAGAGGGACCAAACAAGGCTGTCCTTTATCCCTTCTTTTATTTACTTTAGTTATGGAACCCTGGGCGAATCTGATTAGAGGAGATAGTAATATTAAAGGTTTTGATATAAGTCTTAATCAATCTTTAAAGATTCAATTGTTTGTGGATGACATTCTGATTACTTTGGGAGGCGTAAACTCAATAATTCAGGAATTATTTGATGATATAGACTACTTTCAGAAAAACTCAGGTCTTAAATTTAACCATAACAAAACACAAATCCTGTTAACTGGCCCCAAAAAGTACAACAGTCAAAATGAATATGAAAGATATATACCTCAATCCCAACACATATAAAATATTTAGAGATAAAAATAGCTAGCAACATAAAAGAAATACTAAAATTAAAATGGAAAAATTGCTTAACAGAAATAGACAGACTAATACAGAAGTGGTCTAAAATAAAATTCTCAATAGAAGAGAAATTATCTTTTATAAAAATGATACTTCTTCCAAAAAATCTTATATATAGTTCAGTCTATCTCCATCCCTCCGCCTTATACAATAATCAGAAAGTTTAACAGTATGATTAAAACATGTCTTTGGCACCCAATTAAACCTAGGATATCTTTATCATATCATATGTATAGCTGGAATAATGGAGGTATTGCATTTCCAAAATTAGAAATATACTCTATTTCATCAGTTAAGACTATTTTGTACCTTATATATAGTAATTAATCAGCAAAATGGAAATATTGTATTTTATCTTCATCACAAAATTTAAATAATAATAATGATCTTCTTAAGTTAAATCTAGTAAACAACATATTCATATGGAAGCTAAAGGAATATTTTGCTCTTTGCCCTACCCTAAACTTTATATCGAACTATGTCAATATTATTATAAAATCCTTTAAAAATTTCATTCTTGGGTCTCAATCATATGATGCTTGGTTATTCCTTATTTTTCCAATAGCATACACGCAAGGGGTTATTTTCTCTACAAATTTTCATAAAATGTCAATATTTGAACAAAATCATTTCTTTTATTGGCATCAAATGTTTAAGAATAGTGAATTGCAATCTATTGATACTTTACTGATAGAGATTGATCTAGATTCATCATTATGGCTCAACGTACAATCATCCAGAATTATATTAAAAATAGACTTGATAGAATACCTTCTTCAGTTACAAATTTAATTCCCAAACTTATTTCATTGCTATTACTCAACAGAATAACTTAACTACAATCAGCCTTTCAAATATATATAAACTTATTAAATCTCATCTTGATATATTTCCTGATAATTATTGGAAATACTTCTCTAATATTAATAATAATAATCCTTCAGATAAGGATAAATTAATTTTTTTCAATCAGCAGGTAGAACTACATCTTCACTTAAATGGAGAATCTTTGCCTGGAGATTTTTAAGTATATCTTTCATTACTACATATAAAATAAATAAGATGTATAAGGAAAATATTCTCTGTTGGAGATATATGAAGGTTCAGAATGCTGATTGGTCACACATTTTTTATGACTGTTTACATTTGAAAAAATTCTGGGAAGATATTACTAATTTCTTGCAAGCAATTTTTACTGATAATTTTCACCTTAATAAATCATTAGTTTTATTTAATTCTCCAATCCAAACATGTGTTAAATCTAGTAAATATTCACTTCTTTGGTCTGTGCTGTCCATAGCCAGGAAAGAAATTACTAGGAATTGGAAGTCATCGCAAATTCCTTCCTTTCAAAATTTTAAAGATCTTCTCTTGGAGGTATCCAAGTTAGAATCAATGACAATTAAATCTAGATCTTCTAGGAATACAGTAGTGTATACTCAATGGTTGAACATAACTGAATTATTAGAACATTAATAATGTAAAACTGTCAATCTGATCTTATTAACTTGTTTTAAATGAACTCATCTACCTGTAGTATTGTGGACATTGGTGTACATAGTTCATTGTCTTTTATTTGACTTTTTATTAGTGTTTTAGTCCTTTTTTCTTTAATATCAAAAAGTGAGCAGTTTTTTTGTTAATAATCGTATTCTTATGAAATAATTTAAAGTGAGCAGTTTTTTTTGTTAATAATCGTATTCTTATGAAATAATTTTCATAAAGTTTATTTAAAAAAAGAATTCCTTTGCAAACTACTTCTAGTAAAATACTTGGAGAAATGTAGGTTAAAATGTGGAAGTTATTGATACTGATTGCACTGATGTTACCTCCTTCTTTAGTATTTATCTAGAAATTCATTTAGGCATTTCAACAAAAATCAAACCTCTGTGCACAAAACGTATCTTATTGTATGCTCTATTATTTATGTCTCTTGGTATTTATTCAATTATTAGCTTCTTACTTGCATTGGGTTTAGTTTTGTAAAATTTCTAATTATTGTTCTTAGTTAAATTTTGTTTTTGTAAAATATTCTATATATTGTAGCATCTCCAGATACTGTTCTCTGTAAATGTTTTTTGTAATAATTAATGTACTTATTCTGGAGCTTTTCTCCCCGGTCCTCCACAGAAAATGGGCTACCACCCAGTCGGACTATCCTGGTAAACAAAAGCAATTAAATAAATAAAATAAATAAATAAATTTTGAAGCTCCTAATTTTGTTATGGCTCCACTGGAGGCAAACACACTGGTGTGGAATTTTTTCATTTTATAAGTATTTGTACTGATATGGTTAACTGTCTTCTTTGCATCTTTGATATGGGAACAATTTGATGCTGCATCATCAAAACAGCTTGACCATGATTTCCATTTTTTCAGCATCTCAGAAACCATCTCCTACTTTCTCCACATATTTTTTTTGTTTTTACATTTAACTCTTTTTTTGGAGGAAACCTCACATTTTAAACTACTTTCCTTCTTTTTATAAAGTTTCTGTAAATTTTGAAGTTATTTTGTTAGTGAGATAACAGAAACTGACAGCTTTCTTAACTATGTAGCTTTGTTAAACATTATATAGACATCTTAGTGTCTTTCTTGTGATCAGGTCTCAAACACAAAGATAAAATGAAAATCTTGATAGGCAATTGTTGTGTCACAAGCATTCTTTTGAATGTACTCAGAAGGAGGAGACATTCAGTTCAGAAGAAACACACCACAGATGAAGGTATTAAATGAAATATCTAAGGAAGCAATATAGACAACAGCAACAACAAATGAAGGTCTAACAGTTGATGAACTAACACTCAAAGGATCATCGGAAGTTACTAGGCTAATGGCTCTAGGGCCCTTACAAGCCTAGCCAAGTTCTACCCTTATTTCTATGATCAGCATTGCTGCCCTGTCCAAGAGTGACACAGTTGAAACTCCCAGGGTGAATTTACAGTTACCATCCAACTGTCTAGATTGCATTTGAAGACGGCGAATGTGCTGCTCTGTTTGACTTGAAGTGGGAGCCTGTTCCAAAGGTGTGTTAAACTCTGGGAGACAAATTTGTCCCTCCATCAAGTTCTCTTAATGTCACATACCAGGATAAGGTCTTTAGAGTAAGTAACCTGTGTACCATTTGACAAGTGGATATGCAGCATTTCCAATAAAGTAGGGTCAGAGATTGCCTTATATGAAAGGCAGACATCACCTCTGAGTAGTCTGTATGAAACTGAATAAAGTGACAGTGATTTCAGATGATCCACATAGCACATATGCTGAAGACCTTGAATTTTCCTTGTGAGGAATCTTTGTGGTCTCTCCAATTGCTGCAGGTGCTTGGAAGACACATACCAAAAGGCGTTGTACTCAATTATTGGCCTGATGAGGGAAGAGTACAGGGAAGTTATAACTTCTTTTTTCTGGAGGCAATGCCCTTACTTATGAAATAAGCAATACAGAATGGCCTTCTTACCACTGTGGACACATGGTGGTCTAAGGTAAGGCTGCTGTCAACCTGTGTGCCCAGGCTTCTCACCATACTTAAGGTGTTGTGATTGATGTGGTAGTTAATAGGAGCATAACCCTTATGGAAAGGGATCATAATGCATTTTTTTGCATTTTTAAGGACAGGGCATTGGCACCAATCATTTGTTTGTTTAAGACCCTCTTGTAGAATGTTGACATAATTTGGAGATTCTATGACCTCTCCCAGATTGCAGTCATCAGTAAACTTTGTCAGCCACAGACCTTTGTTTTTTTCTTGTACTTTGGAGAAATAGATTCCAAATATTAGAGGTCCCAGGACTAATCCCTGTGAAGCACCAGCGGTTACAGGTCTGCTGTTGGAGGTGGGTTTCCTGATTTTGACTATATGGGTTCTATCAGTGAGCCAGTTAGTGACCCATCTAACGATATAAGGGTTGATACCTAGCTGGTTGAGTTTGTCAATGACGCCTGAGTGGGGGATAGTGTCAAACACCTTGGCTAAGTCTAGGTAGGCTGTATGCACAAATTTCTCCTCATTCAGGGCCTTGGTGGCTGTCTCAAAGAAGTCCACCAGTTTTAGCAAGCATAATCTCCCTTTAACAAATCTAAACTGATTAGGGTCAAGTGTTTGGAGATCACCTATATCTTTGTTGATAAGGTCCAAGATGATTCTCTCCATGGCCTTGCAGATAAGGCTAGTCAGGCTAATAGGTCTATAGTTACCAGGGTCAGTGGAAGCACCACCTTTGTGCAAGGGAATAATGGTGGCTGTTTTCCATGAAGAAGAATGCACAGCCAAGTGACTGATTCTCAGCAGTAATATGAGTTGAAAAGGGCAAGTCCCAGTGCTGAATGGATATGGGATTCTTATACCTCCAAATTACAGTACATTCACTGCTGTGAGACCTACACTGGGCATTATAGGAAGATGACAACTTAAAAATATCCAGAACAGTGCAGTTTTGTGAGAAACTACAATGACAACATCCTACACTTATGGATTCATTAATGAATGGCTTTGGCGGATCTGACACCTCAAAGTGTTAATACTTAAAGAGTTGGCACTGAGGAATAAACAACACCCTCTATGTGCATAACCAGAGCAAATGAAGTAAGCTATTTTCAGCAAGTTATTGAGCACACTGTATGTGCACTGAACTTTGTATATGTACATTTTGTAAAAATTCAAGGCAGAAAAAGTGGACCAGACTGCAATAGCAAGAAGGAAGCAGTATATTCTTCTTTCACAGTTGAATGGAAAGTTAGTGCTTTAATGTTATCACCAGATTCTACTTAGAAATTCTTGTAATCACTTAGTAGTTGCATATTCTACTTCAACTGTACCTCACTGCTTCTGCATGCTATTTAAGTTGAATACAGTTTGCAGGATGCAATCTGCAGGAGAAAAAGGCACATTGCACCCCTGACTTACTACCATAGCAATGTTAAACGTTTCTACAGTAGATGTGCTAATAACCAGTAAATCAGCTCAACTCTCTTTCTTTACACTTTATATGCATTTTTTTATCAAAAACATATTTGAACTCTTCAAAGAAAGACACTATAAGAATACATGAAATAAACCTAACAAGTAGCTAGATTGTACTACTTACAATGGCAAGTTTTTTTATTTACATAAAGTACCCTCAGTTTTTCATCCATTGGTGAGATCTGATCATAAACTAATCTCACTGGAAATCCACCCCAAGCAAAAAGACCCATGAAGAGAACTTCTCTAAAGCAAACTTCACACTACTCAAGACTGGTGTGGTATCCTTCAAGGTCAACTAAGGCCAATTTTGAGAGAAAAATTGCCATGGATTCAAAGGACAATCATAAGGCCTTTTTCAGCTATGTTAGGAACCTGGGTGGAAACTCCCAGATATGCTGATACAAAAATCACTGAACCCACAGACATTGCCAACATACTGGCAAGTGTAGCCTCCCGGACATCTCAAATGGCTGCTCTCTCTAAAGCTAAAAACACAGCATCAATGGGACGGAAAGGCAGCTGTTTAATCTCAGCCTTACCACAGGATCACGTGCCCAAGGTGTGGATGCGGCAACTGTGTGCCTCTCACGGACCCTGGTAATGTCTGCAAAGCTATGGAGAGGATCATAATGGAGCTCATAAACAAAGATATAGGGGACTTGCAGACATTGGACCAAGATCATGCCTTTTGAACTTGGTTGACTTCTTGAAACAGTCACCAAGGCCATTGATGAGGAAAGGCAGTCCATACAGCCTACCTTGACCTTGCAAAATGTAAACCCATATGTCACAAGATGGGTTGCAAACTGGCTTAAGGACAGAACCCACAGGGTTAGAGTTGCTGTACAGGCCAACATGGGAGGACTTAAGCTACCATATAGGTGGCAATCCACTAAGCACAGAAGAGGTTACACATTGCTAAAGTGGTTAGAAAGACCTTCTACATTGCCCACCTGATCATGAAGGGATTCACATCCAGATCTAGTGAGGTCATTGTTCCCCTGTACTCTTCACTTATCAGACCAATGGTTCCGTACGATGCCCCATTCGGGATGTATCTCACCCGACATCTGCAGCAATTGGAGAGACCCCAAAAGTTCCTCACCAAAAGGATAAAGGGACTCCAAAATCTCTCATATGCTGCCAGATTGAAGAAACTCCAGCTCTATTCAGTTGCTCAGAGGTGACATGTGCCTGACATACAAGGCCAATTAATGGACATGCTCCACCTCAAAAATCCAAATCCACCAAAACCACTAGATATGCTGTGGAATAAAATCCGGTCCATGTGAGGCAGAGCACCTCGCTGACTCTGTTCAAGAGAAATCTAGACCTGTGGGAATCAACTCTGTGTCACTGCTGGACAGAGGCACAACAAACTAATGGGCACAGTATTTTTCATATGCCTTAGGGCAGATAGCCTAGTATAAACCTATGAACCTATGAACCTATATGTTATTTCTGAATTACAATATAGGCTTAAAACTGACACAACATGAAACATTTTTTTTGCTTTTACAGTTCTTGATTCTTAATCAGAAACTCTTTGCCTAGAAGCCCTTCCTTTTAATGTAGTTAATACATATTTTCATAAAATATACATCATATATAATGCGTATTCAAATACTTGTGTGTGTGTGTGTGTGTGTGTGTGTGTGTGTGTGTGTGTGTGTGTGTGTGTGTGTGTGTGTGTGTGTGTGCATGCATGTGTGTATCCTGTTATTAGTGTACCATCATGCTGCCACACAGAACTGCATTAGTAATCTACAGACAGCTTAGAAAGCTGTAGAGCACTAGTGTTACCATACATAGAATAAAAGTATTGCAGAGCGAAGTGTTGAATAGCTTTTAAAGCTGTTAGCTGATACAAGATGCACTTGTCTTTTGTCCTCCATTTGTTGATAATGCAAAGTGGCATACAGCTTTTAATGCTGTTAGACACTTCTCATTCATCTGCCTTTATTTAACCTAATACATTAGGTCAGCTGAAACACTCATGTAGTGCAAAGAACTACAATCAATTCTCTAAAATCATATCAAACTGGTTATAATCCATGGTAATGCAATCATAATCCTCTCTCCTCAACCCACCCCATCATCTCACTCTCTCTCTCCTCCCTCTCTATATCTATCTATCTAGCTACCTAGCTAGCTAGCTATTTATAGACAGATATTGTGGAAACAGATGTCCAGATCACTCCTGGTGTCTTCCTCCAAGGCAATCTTTACTGTTTAGTGCTACATGTAGAACTGCTGTCCTAAGCACAAAATCAAAATTAAATGGATAAAACATTATAAATAGTGTGTGTGTGTGTGTGTGTGTGTGTGTGTGTGTGTGTGTGTGTGTGTGTGTGTATATATATATATATATATATATATATATATATATATATATAGACACATACACACACACACACACACACACACACACACACACACACACACACACACACACACACACACACACACACACACACACATACGCGCGCACGCACGAGCATGCATGTATGCATGGTTATGGTTCATTTGATCTAAAGATTATTTGATCTGAAACAGTGGTTCATTGGATGTAAAACCAAACAAACAGACCAGCACTGTTAGGGAGAAGGAAATTAGACTTTAATCAAAGGTCAAAACACAGCCCAGAAACTGGTTTTGGCCCTAAGCCTTTGTCAATGTAAATTCAGGCTTTGAAACAAAACCCGTATTTATAGGGCAACTTATCAAACATAACCATTCACCATAGCTTTATTATAAATACTCATTTAAGCCAGGTGAAAACAAACCCCCTAGCCTAACAATCCATGCTTTTTTTTTTCTGTTTAAAATATTATGCCAGACAGTTTTACAACTTCTGTTACCCCAAACCCTATCAATAATTGTTACAGTTTTTATTTTTGCTGTTACTAAAATGTTCAGACATCCGAAATTTGATGGGTCCGGAGGTTTGTCCTACATAAAAAGCTGAACAAGTGCATAACACTAAATTGCCCCCATTTATGCCAAACTGTTTTGGCTGTTTGGTTTGGACATTTGCACTTAACATCCGTGCAGAGTTCTTATGTTCACAATCATTGGATGTAAAACTAATCTAAACCACAAATGAAGGGGTCACATTTGATAAAACCATGTTAGCTTGTAGAAAATTACTATTGGCTTGGTTTTGAAGGATAGGAATTACAGTGCAAATTGGTGTTAATCATTATTAGTTCCTTTCTGATGCCCACTGTCCATTTCTAGAAGTTTGTGCATGTGTGCCAGCAATGATTCAGTGGGTCAGGAGAATTTTCTTTCTTCTGTAGCTGTGTGACTGTGAAGTTATTATATTTAAGTTACTAGATATGGGGAAATGTATTTATTATAAATAATAATACATTTCTTAACTAAACTGCATTACAGTGTATCACAGCCTGTGCATTTAAGGAAGATAAAACCTGGTTATAGTAATTCAAGATAAGGTTTTGTGAATACGTAATTTACTAACCTATAAGAGGTGGCAAGGAATGCCCAAGGAGAAGAGTATTCACTGTTGCTTAGGGGAAACTGAGAGACCAGAGCTGTAGTTTGGAGAGCCATGCAGGAAAGGAAGAAAACCAGAAAGGAGTAGCTGGAATTCATATTGCTAAGAACTCCAGGAGAATTTCTGTTACCAAGGAATGCTGTCCCAGCAATTTTTTTATTTATTTTTATTTTATTTGCTGTTGGTTAACCAGGATGGTCCATTGGGCCAAGTGAACCCATTTTCAATGGTATCCTGAGGAGAAAAGCTCCAACAAGAAAACATGTTACAGAGATTTACATTACATAACATACAAGACATAGCGAGGTGTAGTTTACAATCAGTAAAATTATCAACAAAAATAATAATGGAGTGAAGTTATACCTTTTTTTTTTTTTTGATACAAAATAATTCAGGATGATAGATTATATTAAGAATTAGATTACGAGGAAAATATAGGTGGTGAAGGTAATGAGAATACAGGAAGTGGAGAATGCTTATGTGGGGAGGGAGCAGGAGCATTCCCATGTGGATGTTAGGTAAGAGTGAAGTGATTTTTAAAAGGTTGGAAGGCTAGTGATGGTGCGAATGGAGGGAGGGAGGGAGTTCCATAGTCGAGCTATGGAAAAAGGGAGGAGGTTTTGTCCTGAGGGGTGAAGGGGTCTGTAGACTTCTATTAGGTTTTGATTAGTGGATCTGAGAAGACTTTGAGTCCGGTGAATTTTAAAGGTAGAAGAAAGGGCGGGACAGAGGGATGGTTGAAAAATGAGTTTGTGTGCATATGTGAGCTGAGTGTAGGAGAGGTAGTTGGGAAGTTCGAGCCAATTTAGTTTATGGAGTGGTGTGCAGTGATGAGTTGAAGCTTTGTTACTAGTGGCAAATTTGGCTATTTTGTTGTAACATGTAGCTAGTTTAGTTTTAATAGATGACTGTAGATTAGTTAAAAGGGGGGCACCATAAAGGAGAGAGGGTAAGAGAAATGTAGTAGAGAGAGTGAGTTTGGTTGTTGATGAGAGGAATTGCTTGTGTCGATAGAGCAGGCCGAGTTTTTGGTGTTTTTTTTTAATGTTTATTAGTAGATGGGACTCAAATTTAAATTTATCATCAATTTGAACTCCTAGTAGTTTGGTTTCAGATACCAGTTCAAGTGGAGTGTTATTTTGACTGGTGATGGAGAATAGTTGTCTATCAAATGTGTTTGTTTTAGAGGGGGTAAATATCATTAATTTTGATTTAGCTGCAGTAAGTGCAAGATGGTTATTTTTCATCCACTGTTCTGTAGTGGAGAATGCTTCTTGGGTGAGCTTTAGAAGGGTTGGAATGGAAGAGGCTGCACAGATGATTGTAGAATCATTTGCGTATTGGATGATGCTAGCATGGGGGATAGAGTGATAGTAATCATTTAAGAAGATGTTGAAGAGGAGGGGGCCTAATATGGAGCCTTGTGGGACACCTGTGGGGGTGTTTAGGAAAGAGGAGATGGCTTTTTTCCATTTGACAGCTTGTTGCCAGTTTGAGAGATAGCTAGTAAACCATTTGAGAGTTGAAGGTGATAGGTTTAGCTTTGACAATTTAGTGAGTAGTAGGTTATGGGAGATAGTGTCGAATGCTTTGGAGAGATCAAGAAGGATGGTAGATACAGTAAGACTGGAGTCTCTAGCTTTATTCACAGTTTCAAGGAATGAAAGGAGGGCTGTCATAGTACTATGATTAGGGCGGAAGCCATGTTGTGTAGAAGTAAGTAGGTTGTTGTCTAATAAATAGGGAAGGAGTTGTAAATGGATGCATTTTTCTAGAATTTTTGATATAGGAGAGAGGATGGCAATGGGCCGGAAGTTGGTAATGCTAGTATTATTCCCTCCTTTATGAAGGGGAATGATAAAAGCTTTTTTCCAGATTTGTGGAACAAGACCTTCTTGGATGGAGCGGTTTATTAGGATACTAATTGGGAAGGCGATGGCATCTGCAGATGTGCCGAGGAAGTGTGAGTGGATGCTATCGGGGGCATTAGTGCATGGTTTTAGCTTCTGTAGTAGTTTTTTTATAGTGGAAGAAGGGATTGGTTTCAGAGAGAATGTAGGGGGTTGCGAGGTAGTAGGGTGACAGAGTGGAGAAGAGGGGGGTGTAGGAGGAGGGCAGGTGGTAGTAGGGGGTGGGTGGTTGCTCGAGAAGGAAGAGGTAAGTTTGGAAATACAGTCAATGAAAAAGGAGTTGAATTCGCTGGCGAGTTCATTGTCTTGTACATTTGGGTTGGGGTTTGGGTTTTCAGTTGTGCCAGGTTTTAGGAGGGAGGTTATACCTTTCCAGAATTTTTGTGGGTCAGTTTTGTATTTACTTTGGAGAGAAGTGTAGTAGTTTTGATGGTCTGTTGAAATAAGCTTTTTTACTGTATTGCGAAGAGTTTTGTATTCATTAAGGGTAGTGGGAGATTTGTGTTTCTGATAGCGTGTCCAGGCTTTATCTCTTAACCGCATGGTTGTCAATGTGCTTTTAGTTAGCCAAGGGGTAGTTTTGTTTTTTATTCTTTTGGTTTTTAATGGAACATGAATATCTAAAAGATTTTGGAAAGTAGTATTAAAGTGAGTGATTGCATTTTCGAGGGGGAGAGTTTTTAGGGGGGTCCAGTTAAATGATTTTAAGGAGTTGGAGAAGGCTTCTGGGTTGAAGTTTTTTAGGTATCTGAAAGCAATGTAATTATGGGTAGCTTGTAATGGAGAAGGAAGGTGTGTAGCAAAGATGGAAAGGTGGTCGCTTAATGAGTCAGGGAGAGTTCCACTATCAGGGTAGTAGTGGGGGTGAGAGACTAAGATCCAGTCTATAATGCTGCCAGTAGTGAAGTCTTTAGAGGGCCTAGTGGTGGAGTTGATGAGTTGGGAGAAGTTATATAGGGTGATGTTAATGGAGGGGCTATGGGATTGACTGGAGGATCAACTGATGTTAGTATCTCCCATAATGATGGTTTCATTAGATATATTGGTTGAGAACCAGGAGAGGATATCTTCAAGAGTAGAGATATTGTCTCCAGGGGGAATGTAGAGTGAGGCTATACATATATTTTTGCCCTTGATTAATTGAAGTTGGGCTAGTATTAATTCTGCATTGTTAAATTGAGGAATAGCTTTATTGTAAGGAGTAATGCATAGAGAGGATGAGTAGAGTAGGGCTACTCCACCACCTTTTTTACTGGTTCTGTCTGCCCTGATAATAGAGTCGTTAGGTGGAACTATCTCCTCATCCTTTATATGAGGTTTTAGCCAGGTTTCGGATATGCTTAACACATCTGTTTTTTTATGGTGTAGCCAGGCTTGAAGGTTATGAATTTTGTTAGCTAGACTTTGTGAGTTAAGGGATGCTAATTGAATGGATTTAGAGGTAGAGTAGGAGGTGTTTGGGCCTGGGTTAGGGTGAACATCTCCAGATAATAGAAGAGATGTTAGAATCTGCTTTATGTGGTAGGGGCTTTTGTTTTTTTTTTTTTTTTTTTTTTTGATAGATATTGTTAGTTGTCGGGCAATTTTCTGGGAGGGTGAGGTTTGAAGTTTTGTAAGCTGAGATAAGTTTGTAGAAAAAGCATAGATTGTTTTTGATGGGATAAAGTGTAGGAGATATAGGTATGGCTGAGTAGGAGTGAGGTATGTTGAGAGAGAAGGTTGTATGGAAGAGTGGGGTGTGAGATAGGGTGTTAGGCTGGGTGAGGTAGTAGATAAAGGTTAGGTTCATAAAGAGAATTAGTTGAGTGGAGAAGAATATATATTTTGGAGACATGTTTTGGTTTATAGAGAGTTCTAATAGTTAGTACAAAGTGAGATGAGTGATGTGTGGTGTATTGAATGTGGACGAGTTTGAGTTGTAGTGGAGGGAAGATATGAGGGGGAGGAAAGAAGGAAGAGGAAAGGGTGGGGTAAATTAGTTTGAGAGGAAGTGGGTGGGGCTATGAGGGTATAAGTTGAGATGTAGTGGGGGTGGGTGGAAATTGGGGGTAGGGGAGCCGAGTGAGCCTGCAGGGTGAACGGAGCGGGGCAGACCTAAGAAGGGTAAAGGTAGTGAGAAAAACAATCAGTAAGGAAGAAGGTAAGAACAGGAGATAGTGATTTAAGAAGGCAGAGGTTGTGAGTAAGGGGGAGGGAAGAGAAGAGGGGAAACGAGGGTGTGTAAGGAATTAGTCTAAGAGTAGTGGAGGTGGAGAGGATGGCTAGGTAAAAAGTTTATAAGGACCAAGAAAGGAGACACATTCAAGGGTCTGTATGGTCTGAGGAAGAGGAAAGTAAAGGAGAATAAAGGAGACAAATGCTTCAAGCGAGAAAGATATAAAGTAAGAGGTAGGAGAAAGAATACATTAAAGTTAGAGGTGAGTCAAGGCTGCCATCTAGTGGACAAAGTCTGTAAGTATCCTGTAAAGAGTTTGTAGCTGTGGGATATAGAATAAGAAAGAAGAGTAATAGTAGGGAGAGGATGGAGGGGAGTTTGGTAGTTTTGGAGTTTGGTAAGGTACTGCGTTACTTAAACACCATAAACTTTATGTCTTATAGAAAATACTGTAGTTCAGGTTCTGTTTTCTGGAATAAACTGTTTTATTTTACAAAAGTTGATGTCTTAACTTTATCCTTGTCCACATTGTTGGACTGCTACAGGCGTTTGGACACACAAATGTAAGCCTGAAACACTGAGAAAGAATATCTCATTGCCAATGTGAGTGGGATTGCCCAAAGAAAAAAGAGAGAAAAAACTATGGCCTTATAATGCCAAAACATTGTGTTTACTGAGAGAAATGTGCCTCTCTAGTAATGAGGGAGTGCTGAGAAATTTTGCTTCATTGAGAAAGTGAGCCTGCAATGCTGTGAAATTTGGCTTCATGTTGGAAAAGTGCATTAGTGTGTCCCTTCTACTGGAAATTCAGCAGCTAACTGACCTTTTTACTACTTTGATGTGCATCAGTTTGAAAGAGTTCAACTGTGCATTCATACTACTGACTAATGGAAATTTGGCCAAATTGTTTCTTGCCTTTGCTGTGCACCTATAATTGGGAGTTAGACCACTGGAGGGTATATCTTGTTTTGAGCTACACAGATGTATTGTTTGTTATTCTAAAACCCATAGCAAGAAAGACATAATATTTTTATTTTTGTCTTCATATGGGCTGTTAATATCTACAGGACTGGTGCTAAACATTTTCAAATGCATGGACAGCCATGATAACACTTCAAAATCAGAAAAAAGATAAACTTGTGAAACACATCCCTAGTGCGACACCCAATCTTAACAGCACTTTGGAGTACTTATCAAAAGCTTAAGGACATCTAAATAATATTAAGATCTGATCTCACTCTTGGGACTAACAGCACTGGACACTGCTAGCCAGCAAAGCACAGTGGCAAGAAGGTAAAATAGGTTTTAACGGAGCATCACTCTGTCACACTTCTAAAAAGAAAATGTAGCAGTGTCTAACACAAGAGGATTATGGATGGGTCACTGACCATAACCAACTTATTATGTGCTCAAGACATGGATGCCAAAGAATTCACCTTCAGAGTGAAGCTCAAAAATTTAGTCTTGGCATTCACATCAATAACACTTAAAAATGGTTATTATTGTTGTTGGAGACCCAATCATAATTCTTTGTAGTGCATGGAGCTTTATCTGCTATCTGCTATATGTACAGCTAGTTACAGAAAAAAAGTACATGTTTTGTTAGCTTTCAAAACCTTGAGGCACTACGTGAGCACTGTCAGAAAGGCTGTCACATACTTTTTTATGTTATACAAAGACAGGAGCACATTACCAGAACAGACAGCAAGTAGAAATTTGTTTTATCTTCTGTTACTGTCTTTTGCTGGTCATTATGGGCAGATTTAACTGCCTAGTATGATATCCAATCTTAATAACTGAAGCAGGGGGTCCCTGACATTTAAGTCTGGGTCTCACACTGTAGAAGAGCTTAACTGATTTATCTTTTTCTGCACACCAGAGTGTAATTGTAATTGGTCTACTTTATGCACTCGAAAGCTGAAAAATCCGAATCCAAATAGCACGACAAGTAAAGAGCGAACCGCAAATACGTTGAATGAATGAAACCGTGAAAGTAGAAATATTGAATTTGCATAGTTGGCCCATCTGCGGTATAGCTCTGTAAGGTAAGTGTGCGATAGTTACGGACCTTAGGGTTAGGAAGGGGTTAAGGTAAGTGCATAGGTAGGTATTGTATGCAAGGTTTTGTGTATGTAATGTATGTAAGGTTTCATGTAGGGTTTTGTTAAGTATATGCGTGTGGAATATTTAGTTTGTTTGGGTATAGCTCCATAGGGGAAGTGTGCGGTAGTTACGGACCTTTGGGTTAGGGAGGGATAAGGATAGTGCATAGATAGTTGTGTATGTGGGGTTTAGTGTAGGGTTAGCAGTAGGGTTTTGGTGCTTTAATTTAGGGTTAGAAGTAGGGTTTTGGTTAGTGTATGTATGTGTTTTTTTTATTGTGTATTGTGGGTGGTGGGTTGGCTGACTATGACGGTTCGAGGTTTTAAATTTCACGCTTTAGTACGTTCGACATAGTCGCAGTTCGCTCTTTATGTATCGTGCTATCTGGATTCGGGTTTTTCGTGTTTCGAGTGCATAAAGTAGACCCTAATTGTAATCACTGTGCTCCATGCACTACAAATTTTTAAAGCTGTTAGTTCTGCAAATAGGTATTTTGTTTTTTTGCTTTCTATCCTATGAAAGCCAGTACAAAACTTTACCTTCCTATTCTTTTGTTTGCCTTCTGTAACTTGTAGTACATAGAGCAGATAACAATCCATGCACTGCAAAGAATTATGAGTGGGTCATCAATTATAACCCTTTATTATTTGTTTTTGACATAGATGCTAAGAGTCATCTCTCGAGCTGTGCTCTTGAGGTAAGTTTTTGTCGTCCACGTATTGAACATAGCACAGTTGTGTAAGTAAACTTACCATAAGATGGATGTTTAAATGATCACTGCTACAGTAGTCTAAGCATCATGGGTTATATCCTGCTAAGGATATAAAAATGGCCAGCTTCCAAAGCTTCAGGACATGTTTCACACACTCAAACCATTAATCAGCTTAAGCTGAGATGACTAAAAGTCAGATTTGGGTGCCAAGCCATTCCAAGCTTTCATGCCAACAGAGAGGGGGAGGCTAAAGTCCTGGGAAGGATAATGCTAGGAAAAGAACAATAAAGTCCAGATCTTGGCACAGAAAAAAAAAATAAGGGAAATAGAGAGAGAGGAAGCAGTTATTGCAGCAGTGATAATTTTTAAAACATCTACAGTTTTAGTAAGTTTACTTACATAGCTGTACTATGTTCTTCATATTGATCACTGCTGCATTAGCTTAAGCTATAGGAGTAGATTACTATAGCTTAGAAAGGCTGAGAGTATGAAAGATGAGAGTCCAGAAGCTCCTGGACAATAGTTCATAGGTTCAAAAGTGGTTACTATGCTATCGGCCCCAGAACCCTTTTAAAGTTAGCCAACCTTACCCTAAACTTACCAAAAATATTGCTAACGTGTGATTATCCAATGGAATGTTATGGTCATGATATAGGCTTGTACACATCAAGTGTTTACAGGCAGTCCCTGTCCATTAGGGACACAGCTTCCAAACCATAGATAGCTTGCAAAGCCTGCCCTAAACCTAGAGAAGGAATCTAGTTTATAGTATGTTGTAAACATGCATAAAGGGCAAAGTTTCTGCTTCTAGAATACTACAAGAATCTAACCCTTTCCATAAAGTAACAGATGTAGTCAAGGCCATGGTAGAATGAGCCTTGGCCCTTCCTGGAATAGTTTTGTTGTAGTTGGAGTAACAAAAAGTAATAGTGTGAGACATCCATTTGGAAATAGTATGTTTTGACATGTTGTCCTATTTTTTTACATTCACAAGAAACTGATTAGAAGTTCTGAAAGATTTTGTTCTGTCACATAGAACCCGAGCTGTTGTGGGCATCCAAGGTATGGTGTGTTCTTAATCCCTCATTTTTAGCTCTGAGAAAGAAGATGAGATGAATAACTTCACTTAAAGTAAACTTGGATATCACTTTAGGCATAAATGAATGATTGGTTCTTTAAGAAATCATATCTCCACAGAAAATGAGTTAAGGTTGGCCCACCATAAATTATTGCAACTCAGATACTCTGCTTGCAGAGGGCAGAGTAATAAGTGAGATTGTTTTCCACATCAAAAACCTCAAATCAGACTGATAATCTGGTTCAAATGGAGCAAGAGCTAGTTTTTGTAACACAAAATAAAAATCCTAAGGAGGAGCTACCTATTTTCAAGGAGGCATTGTATGCAACACCCCATTCAAAAATATTTGTACATGACACTGCATTGAAAAAGGGGGGTCCATGTCAGACATGCTGAAATGGCAAACAAATGAACCTAGATTGGGAGTAAGATAGGCCATAGGAGAATATCTCACACAAATAATGTCAAACCAGAAAAACACTAGCCCTGAATGGGTGCTGGTTCTTTTCTTGGCACCGACTTGAAAATATTTTTCATTTACTAATAGATGATCTGCTAGTGGCATTATTTTTGCCTCTGTTACTACCTTCTGCACTTCCTCAGAAAAAGGTGGCAAAAAGGTATTAAAACTATCATTCATCCAGTTGTTTGACGTCAGGATATATCAAACACCACTGGCCTTGTGTGAGTAAATCTACTCTGTAATGGAGCTTGTGGTAATTGCCCCAGCCATTTCCATTGCCATAAGAAGTGAGAACTACTGCTACCTGGGCCAGAAGGGAGTCACCACAAAGAACTTTGGGGAGTCCTTCTGAAACTGCAGGAAAAAGCATCTGTCTTCCAGGCCTCTTTGCATGGAGTCCTAGAAATGAATTTTGTAAACTGATTGTTTAGGCTGGAGGCAAAAGGATCTGTACGAGATGCTCCCCACAGGGCAGATCACATCTTGGTAGACACTTTGATTCAGTTTCTGTATATACCTATCAACGTCTCAGGGACCACAGCTGACTGAGAGAATGGAGAGCATTTATAAGAGCTAGCATCTCTTTCATGTTTATGTCTTTTGGTCAGTCTCTTCATTCCAAAAACTGTGCAGTTATATTTCTCTTGACACTGCTCCACATGTAAGGTCTGAGATGTCTGTTGTAACTGGCTGTACTTAAGCAGGAGAGGAGGATTGGAAACCTAGATTTGGAGAAATTTGGTATTTTCACCATATAACCTCCCTTTTCACAAACTCTCTCTGAAGGGCTTGGTGCCCAAATTTGACCTTTAGTCAGCTGATGGTTTGGGTGCATGGAAGGTGCCCTGAAGCTTTGTAAGCTAGCTGGCTGTTACATTCTCAGCAAGATATAACTCACACAGCTTAGGCACCTACAGCAGTGATGAGTATGAAGAACATAAAGCAGGTTATGTTTGGAGACCCAGTCATAAGTCTCTATATCTTGGCATGTTTAAACTGGTAAGCTGTAATTCTTGTTACCAATAGTAATTACAAAAATGGGCCAATAATATACAGCAATATGACATCTAATGAGCTAAGTTGGTTTCAGCCTAATATGAAAGGGTGTATCTCTATAACTACGTCAAAGGTATAAAATACAACTGTATTCATTACAAATAATAATGACAATAATAGCAATAATAATAATAATAATAATGGTAATAATAAATATACTAAGACAGTATGCATTAAAAAATCTGAAAAATAAAAACATGCACTATTAAGCATGCGCCTAGGAGAATGGGATATAAACTAAATGGGAATGTAGAAAGTTCAATGTTGGGCGTGGAAAAGAAAACACCTTTGTGCATATAGTTTCACAGGAGGTTACTATGATAATGGCCCTAGGGCCTTTACAAGCCTAGCCATGTGAAAAACCATATACCCTAATTGACCATAGTTAGATGGTTGTTGCTAGCAGAGCAATTCTATGATCAGCACTGACTACCCATGTCCATGAAGAACATAGGTGGTGGATGTGCAACATTTCCATTAGAGCAGAGTGAGAGACTGACAGAGAGAGAGAGAGAGAGAGAGAGAGTGTATTTTACTTGAAAGAACTTAGTAAGTAGGGAAAATACAGTACATGTGCAGAAACAACACAGAAAGCCTGATAAATGGAGAATTCTAAGCAACAGGTGAGTTTTGGGGAAGAGTAGTTTACCAGTAAGAGATGTTACACTAATATAACTAAAGAAGATGAAATAATATCTTACTGGATATTTAAACCTACATCTATAAATACATGATAGCACTACCAGGACTCAGGTGTCTGAAAGTAAAGGGAAAAATGACGAAAGTATACCTGATCAGAGTCAGAAACCCATTTATGTCAGTACAAAACTGAAAGTAAGACTTCTAGGCAACAGGAAATTATAAGTAATGAAACAAATGCAAATATGTAAGAAATGTGTTCTGTGATACACATTTTACAGGGATATAGAGAAGGAAAACTAAGTGTAGTGTTCATTCTCCCTGACGTAGAAAGAAAACAAAACTGGCATAACCAGTCAGGAGGAGAAGGAAACCACACTCACTACAATTCCAGTCTCACATAGACCTACCACGACAGCAAACCAAACACATAATCACACAAAAACATACTCAGAGGCTCTAAATAAAGATCTGCCTAAGCAGCAGAGACCTCCAAAGCAGAGACCTAAGCAACTGCTACCCCAAAACAAAACACGTGCAACACATATCTCACAAAGCCAGTGTGCCGAACAGTCACAGCCCTTAAGACTAAACAACACACCTGATACACTTGTAATAGGTGACTCTATCGTCAGGCACACTGACGTCCCGCTCACCAGGATGAACAAGGAGAGGGTCACGGTGAGTAGCCTGTAGGGCACTAGGATCAGCCACATAACACAAGCACTCAGGTCACTCCAAGGCAAGTACAAATATGACTCAGTCATTGTCCATGCTGGTGTGAATGTCCTGAGACGTACCTCCCTGGACTACATGAAAAGAGAAATAAAGGAGCTCTCTGAGCATGTAGCCCAGGCCGGTATGACCCTAACCTTGAGTAGCATCTTACCCTCACCAAGAATGATGCCACAATATGAAGACAAGATGATCAATTTCAACAACTGGCTTAAGTACTGGTGTCATTCAAAGGGGATCCAATGCCTGTCAGCTTGGGGTGATATGCTCGACAAGCCACGATGCTTCGCTAGGGACAGCTTGCATCTGTCACCCCTGGGCTTTCGGATATTGGCAAAGGCTCTTGCTACCCCCATAGTGCCTTTTTTAGGCAAGGCTCAAAAGACAAACCCACTTCCATAGGTATCACAAGGGATAAGAAACTAAGAGTAATGCTACTCAACGCCAGCAGTCTAAACCTCAAGATGCACGCACTCGAAACTCTCCTTAGCATGGAGAACATTGATATCTGTGCAGTAACAGAAATCTGGTTCAGGGCTCCCGAGAGCACCCCAGCATTACCAGGTTATACCTCATACCATTCTTTTCGGCCCCAAAACTTGGACTGAACCACAAAAGGAGGGGGAGTATCGATATTCATCAAAGATACCCACACCTCCAGGTTGGTGGCAAAGCACGAAGCATCAGAGACTATCCATGTGCAACTAACTGTGGGTAAAACTGCCTTCCAGTTTATAGCCTGCTACAGACCACCCTCCCAAACCCAGGAACCCCACTCGGCATTTCTGAGAACACTGGAAAACATGAAGGTCTCTCTAAACACCATTATATTGGGAGACTTCAACTACCCAAACATAGACTGGGAGCATTACTTTAGCTCCAACACCCTAGCCCAAAGGTTCCTAGAATTTATAAACTCAAATGCTATGGAACAACTTGTTACCACTCCCACAAGAGGGGAAAACATACTGGACCTGATCATCATCAACATGGGGACTCTATGCTCCAGACCAGAAGTGTATCCCTCACTGGTAAGATCAGACCATAAACTAATCTCACTGGATATTCACATCCCGACCCCACCCCCTGCCCAGAAAACCACAGTGAAAAACTTCTCTAAAGCAAATTTCACACTCCTCAAAACCGAGGTGGAATCCTTCAAAGCCCCCGGCTGTGGAAAATACGGCCCAGACTGCAGAATCCTTTATAAACGCATTCTATGAACACCTTCAGGAATGCATGGATCATGCGATCCCAAATAAAACCAAGACCCAATCCTCCAAAGGCAGACGTCCTGTCTGGTGGACCCCAGCCATAAACAAACTATACAATAGAAGGAGGAAGCTACTAAATGATAGAGCAAAATCCCAAAAAGGGAAGGCATCACTGATCAGTATTAGCAAAAAACTACAGGCACTCATAAAATTGTCTAAGGCCAGCTTCGAGAGAAGAATTGCACAGGACACTAAGGATAATCACAAGGCTTTCTTTAGTTATGTTAGGAACCTGGGTGGTAATTTCCAGATATGCTCAGAATTAGTCCAAAATGACAAAAAATACACTGAACCCACAGACATAGCCAACATCCTAGCTGACAGGTTCAGCGCAAACTTCTCCACCCCCCCACCAAAAGGGCAAATATCTATCCCAGCAGAGTGCTTCCCCCTTGACATCTCAGATGCTCAGGTAAGAGCTGCCCTCTCCAAAGCAAAAAACACAGCATCAATGGGACCAGACGGTGTCCCGGGCTGCGTCCTACATGAACTCCAAGAAGAGCTAAACCCAAACATAAAACTACTGTTCAATCTCAGCCTTACTATAGGATATGTGCCCATAGAGTGGCGTACAGCAACAGTGGTCCCTCTCCATAAAGGTGGTGCCTCAACGGATCCTGCAAACTTTCATCCCATAAGCCTGACTAGCTTGGTCTGCAAAGTCATGGAAAGGATCATCATGGACCTCATAAATAAAGATATTGGGGACCTACAGACACTGGATCCTACCCAGTTTGACTTTGTTAAGGGCAGATCCTGCCTCTTAAACCTGGATGATTTCTTTGAAACAGTCACCAAGGCCATTGATGAGGGGAAGGTGGTCCACACAGCCTACCTGGACCTCGCAAAAGCCTTCGATACAATACCTCACTCGGGCATTATAGATAAGCTCACCAGCTTAAATATAAACCCCTCTGTCACTAGATGGATTGCAAACTGGCTCAAGGACAGAACCCACATGGTTAGAATTGCTGGAGCCATGTCAGACTCCAAACCAGTTACAAGTGGTGTCCCACAAGGCTCAGTCCTGGGACCTCTCTTGTTCGGTATATATTTCTCGGAGGTACAGGCCAACATAGAAGGACTGTGGCTGACCAAGTTCACAGATGACTGCAAACTGGGCACCATAATCGACTCTCCAGCTGACACAAGCATCCTCCAAAAGGGCCTTATAGAAACAGACAACTGGTGCCAGAGCCATGGCCTCAAGTTAAATGCCAAAAAGTGTATAGTCATCCCCTTTGGCAAAAACAAAGTGCCCACAAATTACCACATAGGTGGCAATCCATTAAGTACAGAAGAAGTAATTAGGGACCTGGGGACCCAAGTTGATAGCAATCTCTCATTTGACAGCCACGTGGCCAAAGTGGTTAGAAAAACATTTTATATAGCCCACCTAATCATAAAGGGATTCACATCTAGATCAGGGGAGGTCATCGTGCCTCTTTACTCATCCCTCATCAGGCCCATAATTGAGTACAATGCCCCTTTTGGGATGTACCTTACCAGACACCTGCAGCAACTGGAAAGACCCCAAAAGTACCTCACCAAGAGGATCAAAGGGCTCAAACAGATGCCATATGCTGCCCGGTTAAAGAAACTCCAGCTCTACTCAGTGGCATACCGCCTATTCAGAGGCGATCTGTGCCTGACGTATAAAGCCATGTCCAACCCGAATTAATGGACATGCTGCACCTCAGAAAATCCAAATCCCATCGAGCTACGCGCTCGAGAGACTTGAACCTCAGCACTGAAATAAATAGGACATGCTGGAGGGACAGATTCATAACCCAGAGGCTCCCTTCACTCTGGAATAAAATCCCAGTCCAGGTTAGGCAGAGTCCCTCACTGACTCTCTTCAAGAGGAATCTTGATGAGTGGATGGAAGATCGTAGGTTTACCCTGGGTATCACTTCTGTGTCATTGTTAGACAGAGGCACAGTATACTAACCTCGAAAAAGGGCATAGCAAAATAAATTTAAAATGGGTGGTGAAAGCAAAACACATTCTGGCTAGGCTTATAAATGCCCTAGGGCAGATAGCCTAGTATGAACCTATGAACCTATAAGAAAACAACAGAAGTGGTGTTCATTCATCCTGAAACAGAGGGAGAATGACATAGAAAAAAAAGGGCAAGGTGGTGTATTTTGCAAGATGAGACATGGTCCTGATGAGCTTCCTCCTAAGCTACAATACAGGAGCTCTAAGAAACAAAGATAATGTTTTGTGTATCATGTTTATAAAGAAAATGAACTGTAAAATTAAATATGGTAAATATTAAAAGAAAAACAGCAATAACTTTGTTGTGGCTAGACATCAAAAAGGATCTTGCCTGATATCAGAAGAATGCCTCAATAACATTGCAACAAAAATCCAAAACGAAAGGTAGCAGCAAACCAAATAACAGCAATCCAAGACCAGGAAGCAGAGCAGCAGAAAATACTGAATGTAAATCAACGTCCTTTATTTTAAAGAAACCACAAACAAACTTTTACCACAAGCGCTTTCACTCAGATAATTCTGAGCTTTATCAAGTGATGCCATTCTATTTCATACAGCACCTTATATATCATAGCAACCATTTCATTCATTGAAAACACCTGCTGGTAATTAATCACTAAAAAGAGAACTTACATCTTTAAAACATATAAAAAAATATATTAAAACTAACATAAACTTAAATATGCTTCATAAGCTGGAAATTAATCAATGTTAAAACTATCTATATATTAAATATAAACTTATTAAAAACCAATATATTTAATTATTATTCACAATAAAAAAACGATAGTTATCAAAACATGTGCAAAAAAGTACTTCATAATTAATAGTGAGCTCCTTAAATGTAGCAAGCATGGAACTGAATTGCCTAAAAAAACACCATTATAGTAGAACCCTCCATTAAATATTCATACCAATGGGATCTACAGATGGCGAATTCAGTCACCTTAAATTTTTAAATTCTGTTTGATTGCATGGAAACTCATCTCTAAAATTACATATATTAAAAATCCAGAAGTAATTGTATTATTACTAATGCACGTATCCCCAAAAAATGAATAAATACCTAAAAAACTTTGCTAATAAAGTCAGGAATTGAAATGGTCTATAAAAAATATTTAATCATGACTATAGTCTTGCCCTTCTTAATTTTAACACAGATTTAATACTAATCGTCCCATTGAGCCCAGGGGACCTTCCTGCGTCTAACCTTAACTGCCATAAGAGCTCGCGATACTCAAGAGTGGATTCCCAATCGCCACCCCTGGCATCGACCTCAACTTGCTCTAGAACTAAAAATTTAATATTAATGCCTGAACAAACTAAAGAGTGCTTGAAGAAGGCATTAGTTTCCTTCCTTCTAGTCATGTCATAAAAATGCTCGTAAATCCGTTTTCTGAGCTCCCTTTCGGTCTTTCCCACATAAAAACTTTTACATGTGGTACAGAAGCCCAGATACACCACCCCTTTAGTGCCACAGTTACCTAACATTGCAACAAAAGCTTAAAACTAGAAGAGATGTTAGTATATTAATTGAAAATGCATTGGTAGGAAATTGTGAAGTAAAAATCAGTACAATGCAGCAGTATATAAGTACAGGAGCTGTTAGCACAGAAAGGGAGAATAAATATAGAAAAATAAATGCACTGTATGGAAAACAATCAGAGCAAAATGAGTACAGGATGTGAAGTAAACAGGAAAATTCAGAGTTCTGAGACCATTTCTACTACTATAATGGGCAGACTGCAGATAAAGTCACACTCTTTGTAAAACCTACCTGTAAGACAAGAAGGAAGTAAAACTTATGTTATATTTTATTTTGTTAATTCACTTGCAATTTAAGAAAGGAAGGAAGGAGTGGAAAGTGAGAGTTTCCAAAATCAGTCGATTAAAAGATACAAAAAAAAATATTAACAGTTAATAACAGCCACCAGCCACCAAATATACATAAAAATGAATCCATATAAATTGCTGGCATGCATCAAAAAAGAAAGAACAACATACATAGTCACAAAAACCTTCTAAGACCCCCATTTCCCTGCTATCAGACTCCTTTAAAACAAAAGCCCAAATTAGCTTTCATGCAAAGTTCCATAAAGTTTCATACACTAATGCATTCTAAGAATATAAAAAAACAACATTAACTGGTCATAGTCTAATTGCTGTTAGTACACTAAAGCATAACTTTACCAACTTTGTCATGTATAGATAAGGCATGGTGTCACAGAGACAAACATAACTACTTGGTGGTTATCACCAGACTGATACAAGACCATGATGAGCTCTGACTAATTTGGATTGTTCAGTCTTTCAACACCTCAACCCTAACACACTTCTCTAAGATGGGAATCCTTTCCCAAACTTTTTCATAGTAAGTACAATGTGTGTGTGCTACCACTGCAACTCTATAGCTACATGATATAAAAATTAAAACACGAACAAACTGGATAAAAAACGAACAACACCGATGTCAATACCAGGAGTCAGTCCACTGAAAAAACCTTTATTGTGTTAGCGCTTTCATGCACAATACTGTGTCACTTCTTCAGACACATATTCTTGTAAAAAGCCATATTTTATAAACTAACCAATTAAAACAAATTAGTATCAATTAATTTCAATTAAGCTATAGGCTTACCATTTAAAAAGACAGCTACTATGTTTGAAACATACTTAAAATGCTAAATAACAGACCTAGAAAATCATATGTTATAATATCACAATACCAATATTAAACCTATTATTCAAAATTAGAATTTTTAACTGCCACATTAATTTTGTGGCAGTTAAAAACCAATGCCCACATTTACCCGGGCATTAATGATGCTTGTTCTATCAAATGTTTACTTAAACTTAAAGCATTGGAGCATTCGATTTTATATAAAAAAAATATTTTTAATACATGTTTGGTATAAAACATTTGGGTATAGTTTATATTACGTGTTTTTTAACTATATAAGTTTAGGGTATATATGCCTAATTCTAATTTTGAATAATAGGTTTAATATTGGTATTGCGATATTATAACATATGATTTTCTAGGTCTGTTATTTAGTAGTTGCATTTTAAGTATGTTTCAAACATAGTAGCTGTCTTTTTAAATGGTAAGCCTATAGCTTAATTGAAATTAATTGATATTAATTTGTTTTAATTGGTTAGTTTATAAAATATGGCTTTTTACAAGAATATGTGTCTGAAGAAGTGCACACAGTATTGTGCATGAAAGTGCTAACACAATAAAGTTTTTTTCAGTGGACTGACTCCTGGTATTGCCATCGGTGTTGTTCGTTTTTATCCAGTTTGTTCGTGTTTTAATTTTTATGGCAGTTAGTATTGGCAATATGGAGTCTCAGTCCTTGTTTGAATCTAGTCCTAACGGCTCCAGTACGAGTAATCGTGAGAAAGACTCTACTGGAAATCTTACATTATTAATTCAGCAACTGAGACAACGCGTTGACGATCTGGTGAGAAGAATGTCCGACCAGACCAAAGACAGCGAAGTCATTGTGAGACCTAGATCTGGAGTTACTTTTAACACTTCTCTCATCAATCCCCGGAATTTATCTGTTCCATTACCGGCTTCTACACCAAATTCACCAAACAATGGTGAGCCAGTATTTTCATCTTTGCCGGGCAACCAAGCAGGTATCCAATCTGATAATACTTCTATTAACAGTGATAATATCACTAATAATACGAATGCTGCGAATAATCGTAGGCATGGATTACCGAATTTGAATGAGTTTATTACTACGCCAACTATTTTTCAAGTTTCTGATACTAACACTGTTCCAAGTATTGGTACAAATCATGATAACAACAATGATAATAACATTTTTTTGAAGTTAAAACAGTTTGATCAGTGCTTAGTGAAGTACAAAAAATTGCAAATTGAAATTTTATACTTCAAAGAATGCATCAGGCTAGCTATTGTTCCTAAAGACTTACGCCAATGGAAGTTTCCATCTGGCGTAATCAAAGGTTCAGACTTTCATTCACAATTGATTCAGTTTTTTAATAAACAAGGATTGGATTTCTTGGATCTTCTCATTGATCAATATAACAAACAAATGGTAGAATTGAAACATCAGTTGGATCATTTGGACAATGACATTATTACCGATTCTGAGTTTGTTAAATATGAATATGATTATAGGAGAATTTTCTCTAGTATTGATGCTTTAATTGAAAAGATCACTGAAACTAAAAAGCGTAAAATAAATCATGACCAAGCGGCATACTAACAGAATCGGGCGTACCCTGATCCACCTTTAAGGTATGCTGAGCCTGTCCAAAATACAGGAATGTTACCAGTTACCATGGCTACGAGTGCTAATGACAATGCTTCAGTTGATGACATCACTAACCCTGTGGTTACTAATAATACTGCGTCTAATGGTGAAATACGTCAGAGTGAACGTATTTCTAAACAAAATCAAAATAACCAGCATTCTAACTGGCAGGATAACCATCAGGGTTTTTACAAGAACAATTACAAAGCATCTACCTCCTCGACAAATACAGGCTGGAACCAACGCCCACAGCGTTTTTCTGACGCAGGAGGTAATCCTTACTGAGCAGTCAAGACATTTTTGTATTTTACAAAGTAAAAATCATGACTTTAATGTTTACAATTATACTTCGCTGTCGATTTTACAAGAACAAGTTGAGTTTCTAGCTAAAGGCGTTAACTTTGTTCCACATTCCAAGCCAAATTTAGCTCGTACATTATGTGATCTCATGGTGTATACACGTAAGTTAAATTTAAAGGCAATGTTTGGCCAGTTTAATGGTACGCTTACTGATGAAAGAGTTGCAAGCATTTTCAATCCTCCCCTGGACAACACGTTAGCATTGTTTGAGCATATGTCTTTGATTCACTTCAGGGCTGCTACTGTTGATTACTTTCGCAATATGTCTAGAACTGCTAGTAATTTTACTCTGGATGAGATGCAATTCATTGAACATATTAAAGTTCATAAGATTCGTGTGATGTAGCCGGATAAGGGTGGGGGGGCTATTTTCATGACAGAAAGTGAATATACTGATAGGATGTATAGTATGCTTTCAACTTTGAACTATAGTAAAGTTTCATTGAATGAGTTAAACCAAGCATATCAACGTATAAAGAATCATCTAAGTGATTTGTTTATAGAAGGCAGCATTTCTTTAGAATTGTATTATTATTTAACTATGCCAGCACCTCTCACTCCGGTTATTTTTGGAGTTCCAAAATTACGTAAGAGCATGGTGGATCCCCCATTTAGGCCCAAATCCATAACTTATGCATGTGCCAAATGGATAGATGGCAATTTAAAGGAGGTTTTGAAAACTGAGCCTCAAATAATACCGTGATTCATGGCACGTGTTAAATCATCTAAATTCTATTCTGTTTGATGCTTGTTATGGATTTTTAACGGTCAATATCAAAGATCTGTATACCGTTATCCCCCAAGATTTGGGCACGGAATGGGTTAGGGAATTTTTACACATTAAACATCTTCCTGGAACAGATATTGACCTAATTGTTTCTTTGTTAGACGTGGTGTTAAAGAATAACTATTTCATGTTTAAGGGTGAGCATTTTTTGCAGACATCAGGCGTGGCTATGGGCTCCCCTTGTGGAGGGAGCTTTGCCAACGCGGTAATGGCATATTGGGAGCATACCTTTTTGTTCCCTCATCCTCTTTTCAACAACATGGTGATTTGGTATACTCGTTACCAAGGTGATATATTCATTATCTTAAAAGGGTCTAAACAGGATGTGCAGACTCTAGTGAATACCATGACTACTTGTACTTCATTTTTGGAATTTACATTTCAATATATTGATGATAACATCAATTTCTTAGATATTCAATTGTACAAAGATGTGCTAAATTTCAGGTTTAGATCCCTGATTTATAGGAAACCTTTTTATAGCAATTCCTTTTTGCATTTTTCCAGTAATCATCCTTTTTTCCAAAAAAGAGGTATTATTAAAGGTCAATTAGTCAGGGCATCTAGGATGTGTTCGGATGAAGTTGATTTTGTACAAGAATGTAATAATTTAAAAACTATGTTTTTAAATCGTGGATACCCATTAAAGCTGTTTCAAAGTATAAGGAGGGAAGTCACGGATAAGAGATCTAGCGGTGCTTTGGGCCTTTTATTAATTAATCATGAGATGTCTTATTCTAGCAATTATGTACAGCCTAACTTGGTCAATATTAAAGATAACAGTTATGTTACTAGTTTTATAACTCAATTTAATGATATGTCGGCATGTTTTAAAGACATTTTAAATTATAATTGGAACATCATTTTACAACAACAGTCCCTCAGTAAGGTTCTGGGTGATAGACCTACAATTGTGTTTAAAAAGGGTACCAATTTGAAATCATTATTTGAAGCACCACTAAAACAGTTTAGATATCACAAAGGTATGTATAAATGTGGCAGATGCCACTATTGTAGGTACATCCTTACTGGGCATTTTGTTATTGTCAATGGCATAAAATATGCTATTCACGATAAATGTAACTGTGAGAGTCATGGGGTGGTTTATGTAGCTTTGTGCCAGAAATGTCCTGCATTTTATTTTGGCAAAACTGAGCATCAGTTGAAACAAAGGATTTATGAGCATATTTATGCCATTTCTAAGAGCACAAATACAAATGCTTTGGCCAAACATGTATTAGGGAATAATACACATTATTTTAAATTTGTAGTTGCTCAGTCAGTGCTAAGAAACCCTAGAGGTGGACCTTGGCACTTAAAATTAGAGGAACAGGAATTAATGTGGCAGTTAAAAACCAGTGCCCACATTTACCCGGGCATTAATGATGCTTGTTCTATCAAATGTTTACTTAAACTTAAAGCATTGGAGCGTTAGGTTTTATATAAAAAAATCTTTTTAATACATGTTTGGTATAAAACATTTGGGTATAGTTTATGTTACATGTTATTTAACTATATAAGTTTAGGGTATATATGCCTAATTCTAATTTTGAATAATAGGTTTAATATTGGTATTGTGATATTATAACATATGATTTTCTAGGTCTGTTATTTAGTAGTTGCATTTTAAGTATGTTTCAAACATAGTAGCTGTCTTTTTAAATGGTAAGCCTATAGCTTAATTGAAATTAATTCACATTAATTTGTTTTAATTGGTTAGTTTATAAAATATGGCTTTTTACAAGAATATGTGTCTGAAGAAGTGCACACAGTATTGTGCATGAAAGCGCTAACACAATAAAGTTTTTTTCAGTGGACTGACTCCTGGTATTGCCATCGGTGTTGTTCGTTTTATAACTACATGATGTTTTAAAACCCATGCACACATTACCTGGAAGGTGGTCAAATCAGGCATCTGACAAATTGAAGCAGTACAGGATCTTTACACTTTAGTTAAACAACCATGGCCCCAAAGTATTTCCACATAAATCGATATATAGATGTCAAAAAAGAGAAAAAGAAGCACAGGATGGGACAACCCTACAGAATGCCAATGATAATAAGTCTTGCACTAGCTATGTCTAAAGCTTCCATATTGGCTCACAATTACAGACCTTGTCAATCGCTGATGCTTTGACCTCCAAGTAGCGCTGACAAATTGTGCTTGCATCTACTCCTCTTTGGAAATATTCTTCAGGGTCCAGTAACTCCCCCATCCGGAACAGTACACCCTTTTCGTACAGATATGGAAACCTCTTTGAGGCACCAAGTATGCCCCAAACTTTGTGCACCACTTCTAAGCAATGGAGATCAAAAGACCAAATATGAGCTTTACAGATTTGTCATACATTCTTAGTATCTCTCCTAAGATACAGCTTGTAAAGGTGCACTCTATCCTGATGTAATTGACCTTTGTCTTGCACGTATGCAATTGCTCAAGTGTAAGTATAGGAGGGGAGAGATACCCTTTCTTTTATTCCATAAAATAGCTCTCTTTTTTTTTTTTCTGTGCTCTGACTGAACTAACAATATGTATACTTATTAGTGGCTAGTTTATCAATATCTTTTTTCAAGAGATGGGTTTCTTGCAGGAAGACTAGATTGGCCTTGTGTAGATTAATGTATCTTATTAGGCTTGCTCTTTTACACGGATTATTCAATCCATTAATGTTTAAAGAAATTCCTTTTAAAGATGTCATTTGGCATTTTTAAAACTCAAGAATCTTATGATCGAAATAACAAATAACAAGATAAATAATGTTATATCTCCTCTTTTAGGTGTACCTTTAAATATAGCTGTATTTATTAAATATCTTATATGGGATTTTTTTATAGGGATTCATTTTTTTTTGTAGACAATGAGTGTGTAAAAAATATATTGTGATGTCAAAACTATATACATATAACAATGAACAAGTGAAAATAATGTAAGGATTAAACTTGCCCTGCCTCCTCTGTTGAAAAAAAAAACAACAGCAGTATTTTATTACTACAAGTTAACCCCCCCCTAAGCAGCAGTACCTCAGCTACCACCTTATCAATTTAATACTAGTTATATTTAACTGAGGTTAACAGTTTTCAATTCAATTATCTATCAAGACAAAACTACACATTTGGTAAAACAGCATCATATAAACAAAAATTTTTTTTTTTTTTTTTTTTTTTTAAAACTGTTCATACTATATATTAGATCTATGTATATATAACACTTGTATATCTAATAGCATTCAAATAATCTTAATGTAGAAATCAAAGAGGAGAAAATTATGTTCTAACATTCATTTAAATCAAAAAACTTTGGCTAATATGATTCAGACATTACATGCATTAAGATGCATCTATTTTCTGTCATGTGAATTCTATCAACAGCTTCCAAAAAATCTTGAATTGTTTGTATATGAGCATTTACTTAAACTCATTATTGTCAATAGAGTAAAATATTGTATTCATAAAAATTATTATAAATCATATTGCATAGTTATGCAGATTCTCAGAAACACCCACTAAAAAAAAAAAAAAAATCACACAAAAAAACACACACACACACACACATACATATACACACACACATATACACACACACACACACCCACACACACACACACACACACACACACACACACACACACATACATATACACATACACATATATGCATACACACACACACACACACACACACACACATATATATATATATATATATGATCTCACTGAGTTGTGTCTTTGTGCAACACTATCCTACTTGCTGTCCCTAGAATAAATCTGTCTGCTTTATACAAAATAATGCACAGCAAACACATATTAGTAACCAGATTTTACAATCATGCTAACCTACTGCTTTAAAATATATCACATGACATTTCTTCCAGAATAGAGTTATAAGATTATTTATGCTTGTCAATCAGATGAATTAAATGAGTTATAGTAAAGTATATGTTTAGGACACAAGTTTTTAACACAGATTATTATGCTACTGTTAAGTAGATTTTCAAGAACATTTAAATAAATGTTTCATTTTCTATGCCTTCTAAAATAAGATATTTACTTGCTACAAGAAACTACATCATCTAAACTCATCATAACTGACACATTTTATGAAGTATTTTCCTGAATCTGTGGTGTGTCAGTGTGATAACTGCTGTCTTGTCAATGTTTATACTAACTGCTTTCAGTTTCTCTGTGAAAATTCTGTGAGTGGCTTCTGAGGAAACTCATGAACACTGTGCATGAGACAGCCCACATCCCAGATTGTCTCCCTTAACATTTTGGCGGAAACTTATTAAAACTTGTGGCAAACATTCATTTTGTCAATAGAGTAAAATATTGTATTCATAGAAATTATTATAAATCATATTGGATAGTTATGCAGATTCTCACAAAAAGCCATCACATTCACACACACACACATACATACACACACACACACACACACACACACACATATATATATATATATATATATATATATATATATATATATATATATATATATATATGATCTCACTGAGTTGTGTCTTTGTAGAGCACTATCCTACTTGCTGTCCCTAGAATAAATCTGTCTGCTTTATACAAAATAATGCACAAGCAACACATATTGGTAACCAGATTTTACAATCATGCTAACCTACTGCTTTAAAATATATCACATGACATTTCTTCCAGAATAGAGTTATAAGATTATTTATGTTTGTCAATCAGATGAATTAAATGAGTTATAGTAAAGTATATGTTTGGAACACAAAGTTTTAACACAGATTATTATGCTGCTGTTAAGTAGATTTTCAAAAACATTTAAATAAATGTTTCATTTTTTATGCCTTCTAAAATAAGACATTTACTTACTACAAGAAACTACATCATTTAAACTCATTATAACTGACATATTTTATGAACAGAGTATTTTTCCTGAATCTGTGGTGTGTCAGTGTGATAACCTTGTCAATGTTTATACTAACTGCTTTCAGTTTCTCTGTGAGAATTCTGTGATTTGAAGATTCTGAGGTAACTCAAGAACATTGTGCATAAGACAGCCCACATCCCAGATTGTCTCTCTTAACATTTTGGCGGGAAACTTATTAAAAACTAGTGACAAACATTCATTTAGCAGTGTAAATGCATCTAAACATGACAGAACCTCCACAATGTATTCCACTGATCATCACACCCTCTATGCAAGTGAAATTAAACTCAAAATTACCAACAAGCAATAAAACTCAGCATTCTTCTCCCAACTCAATTTTCATACAAATCCTATTATTCACTGTGCCCACACAGTCAAAAGCATTTCTATATATTAATAAAGAAAAGAAAAAGAGAGTAGAAATAAAAGGGAGTGAGGCAGAAATAAAAAAATGTAAGAGAAAGCTGTAAGAAGTATATACAATGGAATGTTACTTACTGTTTATATTAATAGAGTTAAAAATAAAACATATTATTTACTCTTATTTAGTTCTGATTATTATTAGTTAAAGCATGACAGATTATTTACAAACAAGCATAAGCAGTATAATCAAGAAAGTATAATTAGAAATAGCATTTGAAGAACTTATAAACTTTTACAAGAAATAAATATGTTATTATTCTATTAATGATATTTTCATTACTGTTCTCTCCCTGCCCTCCCCCACCCATTACCCACTACATAATCTAAATAAAATGTCATTGTTTAAACAAAGAAAATAATAAAAGAAGAAGGAAAAAAAGATAAAGATAAAAAATGTATCAAATTACTAACCTTACTTTTTCAGAAAGAAAAACAAATCAGTCACAGCAAATCGAGTCACAGCCTGCCATTAAATCCTCAGGCATTTTGACTGGTTATGAAACAAAACATTTCTTTGCACATAGAGAATAACTTTGATTAAATCTTTTCCAAAATATTTGTGGCTTTCTGGAAATGCAGGAACTATATTCAAAAGATTAATAATGAACTAAAATGATGAGAGAGAAAAAACATATAACAAATCATTTGTTTTTAGTCTCTTCTTCTTCTCTGAAGTCTTCCAGGAAGCTTCAGTTGCCAATCTCTTTAATGAAGAACTAGCCCATTCCATTTCTTCTATTTTATCCAAAATCCTTTTTTCTTTGACAAACAGTAAAGCAGAGTCTAAATCATCAAGACCTTAGTACCATCAGGAAGGAAGATTTTAAGCTTGGCAGGAAACAGAAGGTATGTTTTAAACTGTGCTTTTTAAGCTCCCTTATTAGTGGGCAAAAACTTTTTTTTTTTTTAATTTACACCATGGAGAATAGTCATTGTCAAAAGCAGCACAGTTGTCTCATAAAACTAACAGGAGCTTTTAGCCAAAGCAGATTTAAGAACCATCTCTTTATCAAAAGATGATAGAAATCTAACTATAACTGATCTAGGATAGTTTTTGTTAGAGTTAGTATTAGCTATAGATCTATGTGCTCTTCGAAAAAGAGAATGCTTCTGGTCGATACCAAAGAGAATGCTTCTGGTAAATCTAAAGTTTTAGGAGCCATGTTGTTAAAAAGAAGTAATATTGTTACCTTCAATATTTTCTGGCAGTCCAAAAATCCTAATGTTATTGCGTCTAGATCTATTTTCCAGGTCATCCAGCTTTGTTTGTAAATGTGTATTTTGTTTCAGCAGAAACTCAATGTTGATTTCCTCTTCTTGTATTTTATTTTCCATGTCATTCACAGCTTCTTCTATGCCTGTCATCTGGATCTTCTGTGTTGTTGCAGGTCCATATGTAACAAGTCTATTTGTTTTGTAGTTTTTCTATAAAAGTGTCTATTTTAGTATCCATTTTATCCATCTTAGCAGTAAGTTGCTGGACTATAATTATCAGAGACTGAAGTTCTTTCTTGATGCTGGTGTCTTGAGAATTTGTCTTACTGGAACTCATTTCAGACTGATAAACTGACAGGAAAACTTCCCATAATTTCCTGACAGGAATATTAAGATTTTCTTTTTTTTTTCCAAAGTAATTCTGACAGGAATATTAAGATTTTCTTTCTTTTTTAGATATAGTTCAAGAACTATATAAAACAAACATATTTAGAAATAGAAATTAATTAAAAAATTAATTTAATTAGTAATTCCTCAATGTAAAATGAAATTGGTGTGGAAGAAAGAAATCTGCTGCTATCCTGTGTTCATCCTTGGCCACGCCGAGATACCCTTTCTAAGAACTGTCCTTGAAATTGCATATCTGTTGAATAAAATACTTCAGAAAATAATGCTTTACAAAGCTCCAGCTGTCCCACAAGCACTGATATGATGCCAGAAATTTCTTTCTATTTACAACCCAAATCAAGTCTTCAAACCAAAGGATTCCTTTAGATTTCCAATCCTTGGTCTTCAGTGTCTTTCTGTTTTTAGAAACAGAAAGACACATTATGATATATTCATGCACCAAACTACAAGAGCTGGTGCCATCTTGTTAGAAGAGCACAGTTCTCAATAAAATGAAAAGGAGACATACACGTAAATTAAGGTAGGAGGAAAGCAACCCTGTAGAAAAGAGTGCATTCAACAGGCCTGTGCAGAGAGCCAAGAAAGTAAAGCAGAAAGTGATTTTTTTCTCTCTAGAACTGCCTTTTTCAGGGAAACATAGGAGAAGCTGCAGTGACAGTATTAAGGGAAAAAGGCTTCACCTTACATCTTGAGGCAGGTTGCTGAAGAAAATAATCCTGAGTTACTGGATTTACAAGTAGGACAAACAAACTTTAAAAAAGCAGATGACTGGGATAGTTCCTTACTGACAGAGTGTGAATAGAATGGCAGAGTGAAGGACCAGAAATCCATAGAGTATGAGTAGTCTTATGTCAAGCAATGTAACAAACCTGAAATTTCTAGCTAGAGTGACAATAATATGGTGCACCAAACGGAGGCATCCACAAGGTAACTGTAGATAAACATGGTTCAGATAATGGGGATGTGTCAATTGTACTGAATGACCTCTGTAAGATCAAAAAAGAGCGTTCCTTCCAGAGGTAACTCTTATAGAATACCAGAGCTCCAAACACAAGCTATATGGCACATAGAAGTGGCTTAATGTAGGCATAGTGGAAAAGTCTGTTTTAGTGGAAAGTATATTGTACCCTGAAAGCTGCTTATAGGTTGTCAGAGGTTGACTATGCATCATTGTAATGATTCCACACCTCTGGCTTTGCTCTCAGAGGCAGTAGTTGTGATTTGCTGATACAGGATGATATTACAAAAAGTGTATCAAATGCTGTAAATCATATAATATTGTTCTAACTAAAGTGTATTATAGAGTATCATAGCCTGTGTCTTTAAGGAGGGTAGGACTTGGCTGTAATAATTTATTAAGCAAATCAGTAATTGTATAAGCTATAAGAGAGGGCTAAAGGCAGCCCAAAGACAAAGAGAGTGAGAGAGTATTCACCTTCCAAAGGGAAATTGAGAAACTGGAGCAGCTGCTCATTGTGGGGGTCCAGTTACAAAGAAAGAAACTAGAAATAACTATTTGCATCCCTCAAAAACAACCACCTCAAAATGTTATGGTCCAGGTTTCCATACCAGAAGGTTTGGGTGGTTTACACCTTCAAAAACCAAATGGCCAGCACTCAGTATCAATGCATCATATCCTTTATTGTTAAAAGACACAATTAGAAAACACAGACCAGTTTTGGCAAGATTTTGCCTTCTTCAATGTAATTACACTGAAAAAGGCAAAATCTTGCCGAAATAGGTCTGTGTTTTCTAACTGTGTCTTTTAACAATAAAGAAGAGTGTGCACTGATATTGAGTGCTGGCCGTTTGGTCTTTGATGTTTGCTGCTCTGGCCTTACACTTTGGCGTACCTGTGTGGTGATTGCTTTTTGGAATTTATTGGTTTATACCTTCTTCATTAGCTGGAGGAACAAGTTCATTTCCACCTTTCCACCCCTGATCCCAAAGGTGATACAGATAGCAGTTGAAGAAAAAAACAAAAATGATCCTCATTGCACCCTTTTGGACAGGCTCTCCAACCTACTTTTGATGGCCAGGGACAGTGCCCAAACACATGTAACTACTGATTTAGAGAGATGGCACCCTGGGATGTACAAAGATTTTTACCCTCAGTCTGTCAGCCTGAAAATTATAACCTAGTAGCATCAGTGTTTCAACAGGTAGCACACTTGCCTTTGGTGCTTGATCTGATGGCTGTAGATTCTCTCTCACCTCGGGTGACTGGATTTATTTTCTATTACTTACACTGCAGTTCATCATTATAGGAGTACTGTACTCCTGAGTGTGCTGTCCTTCAGATGAAATGTTAAACCAAGGTCCCATCTGGCTGAGTTGGTTGAAGGTCAGGCAGATGTAAAAGATCCCGTGGCACATAATAAAAAAACAGGAAGAGAACTTCACTGGTGGCCTGGCCAAATTTCCCTTGGTCAGTACAAGTACCACCTGCAATCTCCCCTAAAAACAGGCTGCTAGCCTACTGGGATTAACCTGGATAAACAGATAAATAAACAACTCCTATTTTGGCATCTGTTAACAGAAAATGTGTATCGTAATGCAGAAGGCTCAAAAACAAAGCAACAGGAAATCATACTTGGCAAAATGGAAAAGATTCTCCCTATGCTGCTAAAGGGAGGATTTAATACCTACAAAAGCTGAGGTACCAATATTTCTGTAATATTTGGCACAATTATTTGACACAGGCACAAATTTCATGGCAAACAACTGCCAGGTGAGATAAGATCACTTTCCACAAGGGGCACAGCCACCACTTTAGCCTTCTTAAAAGGTGTTATCAGAACTGTACCTAGGTCATCTGGTACCCTGTGCAGGTCCCCAAAATGACACCCCCACCAAAAAAAGCTTTGTTGTGCTCTAAAACTATAGCAAGGTTCCTACTATAAACATAACAAGCCACTCGCTACAGATAAATCATCACACAGATTTCTTCAGCTATGACTGCAAATGTAGTATCAGCATTCATTTAATATCTTCATAGCTTCATAAAGCAATACCAGTACTACACACCTACAGTATAGGCACTTGTGGATTGTGCCCACTAGCAGTTTGTATCCAGTTCTTCGACAAACCCTAGTTACAGTTTTAGGTGTCATGAGAGCAGATATCTAAGAAGCTGCATTGTGGTTCCCAGCCCATACCTTTGCCAGGTATTACAGACTAGATATACAGCCTAGGACTTCAGCAAGGTTCACTTCAGCAGTCTTGAAGGGCATCTTGCCCTCCTCACCTTAAACCCATGCAAACCTAAAATGTCTTTTTTGTACACATTCAGTTCACATCCTTACTGCCTCATGATGTCTAGAACATTTTTGGATCTGGCTTGTTTAACTGTGTGACTTACCAATTAACAATAGGCAGTATTACAAAGGGCAAGGAGTTATTAACAAAATGACACTAAGATTGTTAGTCTAGGATGACCTATATTGGAGAAATTAATCTTTTTTGCCACTTATTATTAATATTTTCATATGTGTGTTCGTATTTTCATAACTGAGAGACCTACATGTTATTGAGTTGCATGTTGTGAAACAACAATGCGGGAGACAGCACAAGTCACTGTCAAGGGTTGTTTATACCATACTATATTAGAAATATTGCTAGCTCTTTGCTAGCAATCATGAAAATAAGCAATATTTCCATATGCACTTAATACTTCAAAAAACAAGTGACTTTCAAACTGCTGCATAACATTAAGTGAAATCTTAGATGTTGAAGAAAACTGTCTTTGATATTTGTACTGTAAGTTGCACATCTTGAGAAATATCCAGTATTATTTGTTTGGCTAATTATACAATTAAGCAAATGTTTTCATATTTCTGTACATATCTCAATAAAAATGCACTTATAGAGGAATTTCTTCTTGTCATGTGAAAGCTTATGTGTGGTTAACAAAAATGTTCTAACAATATATATCTTTAGATTGCCCAGTTTTCAAGATATAAAAACGTGTTTGTGAAAGTTTAGAAAAAATATAATTTCAGGTTTCTCTGCATTATAATATATTACACTATTTATGGAAATGACAAGGAATGCACTTACTATTATCACTATAAAGAATACTTCATAGTGATAACACTGCTATTTGTACAGTTTTAATAGCTTTTATTGTTCAAAAAAGATTTACATTTGTTTATCTTATGCTTTTTAATTTTATTTTTTCAGAAAATGCTGTGGAATGCAAGATTTGTGTAGGCTGCTAGAGGTGTGACATTCCATACCACACAGAAGTTAGATATAAGTCATCCAAGGCACAGGTGATGAAAGCTTTGACATACTTCCCTGATGACTTCAGTTGTGGCTTACACAATGAACATAACACAGCTGTGTTACCAGCTTATCATAATTGTTGACATTCCAGTGTGGACATTGCTGCAGTCTGGATTCCCTCCCTCCATCTCACCTTAACAACCACGGAGTTCCTGACTGGGGTGAGGGACTGCGTTATTTCCTTCCCTCCCCTTAACATGGAGGTATACCTGCCCAACGAGTGTAGAGAAGGTGAGAAACCTATTTGTGCTACATACTGTGTATGACAGAATTTAATTTTCCCAGTCATATATCTTGTTTTTATAATCAGGCAAGCTTTAGCTAGGGGCATGAAGGCATAGAAAAAGGTTGATCTACATATGCCTTTATACTGTGATGTGGAGATGTCTAAATGATTTGAGACATATAACCTGCGTAGGGGGCAGGAGATGGGCTCTGCAACTTTGGCTGGATTTAGGATTTCATCTGTGGTAGATATCCCTTAAGTTATAACTGCATCAGTGCCTACACTCAAATAGTTATGATTATGGTAAATTTTTCAAATCAGCCTCCCCCTGCAACTTAACCATAGGCTACTCTCAGGAGCCTCTCCTCATTCTCTGGTTCTACAAAACCTGAAAAGCCTAAGCATTCACCAACACAATTTTATGAATGGTGGAGAGATTGTTGCTAAGGATGATTTTTTTGGCTCTTTTTTGAAATGTCAGGACTGCAATGCTGAGTCCTGATAAGCCAAAAAAAACAAGAGAAGAGTGACTATCAATCATTGCTCTTCTTTAAATTTCTTTGTAGGATGGTAAACCCCTTGCACCCCCAATGTGTGGGCAAGTGACCCACACCCCTCACATTTATATATAATACTCTGAGATCACCATACCTCAGATAAAAGGGAATATTCCAAGAAATGTCAGTCTTTGACTTAACATATTTAAGTCCTGATTTTCATCAATTCATTTTCCTCATTATGGGCTCTGGCATTCTGGGCCACGACTTTTCAAACGGTTACCAGATTTCTTTCACCTCCTCAATTCCCACCTCTGCCTGCAACAATTAACATCTAGGGATGTATGTACAATGGGCATGCTGGGGAATTGTCCCACCTCCCTGTTAACTCTGGCAAAGCCCTACCTCCCTGAAGATAATGCCTCCTTATGCACACCCAGCCACCACCATATATTAACAAGGAGATGTATCCGAGTGCAAATCCTCCTCTTTCCAGGGTCTCAGCTGCACAAGACTCAAACTAAACCCAGCTAACCTAGGTCATAATCAGGACTTTATCCCACCACACCACAACATTGGTATGTTTGTAACACAATTGTACTATATTGGTGCATCAGAGGTAGGTTTGGAAGCAGAACTGTGCCTGGATGTTCACAGTGAAGAGTACCCTCTCTGCTGTATCAGTGAGAATTTAAACTATGTTTAAAAGTAAGATTATGTCACAAAATAGGAATACTAGGCAGTGAAGAGAGTACCTTCAGTGAGTTAAAATATAACCTGCTAGGAAGACACTTTAATTTGGTGACTCATGCTCCTCTGCAATGGCTGAATAAACAAGATATGAAAATGCAAAATGATGCACCTGGGCATGGCCAATACAACTCTTCCAATATACTGTCACTCAATGTTGTTGGGTTGCCTAGCTCTTAAAATCCAGTTGTATAACTGTAAAACTGATGATAATGTGCTGAGAGGCGAGTGGCTGTGATGTCTTTTGTGTTGAAAGGTGGACTGTGCCTTTAAGAGTATCTTCTGTTATTATAGTCTTATGAATACTAGTTAGACAATTACTATTTTAGATAAAATAATGACTGCAATTGTTTACTTAAAATGATTAACCTGGAAGGAGACAAGACAGAAAAATGGTTCCACAGCTGGAGGTGCATTGTGGGTCAGAGCAGGGGCTCTAACCAATTTTTGGAGGTGGATGGTCCAGTTGGGCTCTATTGTTGATACTGTTTGAGGCAAATACAGGCAATGCATTTTCTATGGACCTGAAGGGAAGACCTACAGCTGTGATCTTTGTTAGACATCCATTGCTGGAGGATCTGTGTGGACTGAGCCTGTCTGGATGAGATGTCTCTAAGGACTGTGAATTTTAGAAGGTACTGAGGTACTGTGAATATTCTAAACAACTTGTGGAATTAACTGAGGAAAACCCTAGTGGTTGCATTATCACTTTAATTTTCATTTTAATCTGCAAATAAATCAATGTTTTGACATATTTTTGATCTCTCTCCCTCTATGTATATATATATATATATATATATATATATATATATATATATATATATATATATATATATATATATATAAGTAAACATGTTCCCTTAACATTAAAATGCAGAAACACCTATTCACATTATATCAATTTCTGCATGTTGAAATTGACTTTCAACAAAAAAAAAAAAAACTCATAAAGCCACAGTCTAGCTTTTCAATACAAAAGACATGACAACCATTCCCCTCCTAGCAAAACATCCTAAGTTTTTGAGTTATACACACAGCCAAATCCAGCACCAGGCAACCAAGGCAGTTGCCTAGGGCCCATGCTAGCTAGCAGGAGGCCTACTTGCTGAGGTACTGTCACACTAATTTCAAAAAACATATATGTTTTGTTTAAACATATGTATTTTTAAGGGCATTCTTCAACACCTTCCAGTTGCACACACCTGTTACATCTGTGCATGCTTTGTCACACGGACCTCCTCCTGTTCTTCCATTCTGGACTCAGTGCTGGATAGATTATGCTGCTGCTTCCACTTCTAATCATCTTCCTTTACAACATGTGTGTGTGTGTGTGTGTGTGTGTGTGTGTGTGTGTGTGTGTGTGTGTGTGTGTGTGTGTGTGTGTGTGTGTGTGTGTGTGTGTGTGTGTGTGTGTGTGTGAAATGCCCCAATTAGGGATACCTGGTGGTTAGTTAATTTGTTCAGGCTCAAACACTATACCTTAAGTGCAGTAAACAAAAGTCTGAATCCTGTACCTTTACCCCACTTGAGTTTCAAGGAGTTGAGAGAGTGTCAAGTAGATTTTACAAGAAATTGAGTGTCAAGTGCATTTTATAAGGAATTGAGAGCTTTAGGAAAGAGAAGATTAGTGCTGCTCATGTTAATCTGTTTACAATCGGTTTACAAAGTGCAACTGTTGTTTAGCAAATGGTATCACTATTATGTTAAAGAGTTTAACATGTTGTTAGTAGCAGAACAGGTAGTATACTTGCTTTTGAAGCATAAGGGTGTGGGTTCTACTCCTACTGTCCCACAGTATGTAGATGCATTGTTGTTACTGTGTTGTACTTTAAGGGAAGTGGGGTGCTGCAGTCCAGCGTATGTCCTCCTTTGGAGGAGATGCTTAATAATCATGAACCTGTTGTCAGTTTGCCATCCATTCCCTATTGAAATATTACCAGCTTAACATTCTTTAATGTAACACTGGCAATTAATTCTTCAAGGGCAGCAGGCACTGAATTTGTAGATGAAATAATGAAACATAAAGCTGCTTGCTAGCAGCAACCTGTTCATTAGTTACAGGTCTCTTTAATGTGGAATTATTCCCATGATTTTTACTTCTGTAGGGATTACACATACTGACTGATATTAGTGAATTGTAATGACAGAAGACTGAGTAGACTTTTATTGATGAAATCTTCAGAATTGGGCAGTTTTGTCATTATTGGTTCATTGTGCATTTTGTTTCATTGCTTACTGGAAAAATGTTCAAAACTACAAATTTAAAACATGTTCTAACATGTGGTCCTGTATTATACAGGGAATCTAATTTAAAACAATCAGGAAGGTGAATCAAAGAACACATGCATGAATGCATGGTCCTAAAAATGTGTGCAAGGGGCTTATGATTTGAAAACAGCCCAAAGGTAAACTTTATCCACCACTAGCCAGATGTATTTTCTTTGAATTTGGGTTTCAATGCTGTTTCAATGAAAGTGAGTTAAAATGGCAGAGAAGTTTTAATGTTAAGTCTGCTTTCACTGTGCGATAGTATTGCTTTGCTTAGCAAATGTCTGTCAATGTTTGTGGCATAATATTTGAGATGAGTTTTAAATTAAATCCAAATAATTATTGTTGAAATAAAGTAGAAAATAGTATGCACATGGAAAGGTTTGAACCGTGTTTATGGTAACTCGGGTGAAATAGTCAAGTCAAGTACTGGCACTATAGAATTGTTGCGAGGGGGTGCGTGTTTGGGGGGGCAATTCATTACTCTGCCTAGGGCCCAGTTTGACCTTGATCTGGCTCTGGTTATACATATGGGTTTTAAGGTTTTAAGACCTAGACAACCCTAAAGCATTCCTATTAGCTGACTGAAAGTACACAAATTGCAAAAGGAAAACAAACATTCTGCTTTTGTGATCAGTTGCGTTACAAAACACATCAAACACCTAACACTGCCTACAGACATAATTTGTCTGAATAGTGTTATTGTCAGGGAATGGGTTGCATGGTATAGTTATGTGTATGATTGGGTTGGAGGCATTTGCAGAGAAAGGGTTAGGGCAAATTAATTTTGTCCCCTGTACCACCTTACTCGTGTGCTAACCCTATCCTTTACCTTAGCAAAAACTTTTCCCTAAGAGTACCACTGCACAAGAGACACACATTTACAAACACACACACACACACACACACACACACACACACACACACACACACACACACACACACACACACACACAACCATTAACACATGCTAACACAGACACATAGCACTAAATCTAAACCTAACTTGGAAACACTCACGCAGCTACTCCTACCCATAATGACAAATTTGTTGGTATATCCAAAAGCTTCAGGTTTAGGAAAAAAAAAGCTCCAGTTACCATCATGTATGCACAGCTCACACTCAACAGTCACAGTCACTGCTCCTACTTTCAACACTTCTATTAACTGATAATGTGACAGCAATTCATTTTGTCAATTAAAACCATATTTGACAAGAGTTTATTTCAATCATATATAAATTTACACTCACACACACACACCCACACACACACACACACAAAAACAGCTTGTAGACAACCCTTCATAGAGGTTAGCCTGTGAGTGTCTCTGTGCCATAATAACCCTAAGATTAATATTCTGTGCAAAAGTAAATTATACAGCTCTACTAACTCTATAAATGTTGTAACTAAATGATAAATTGTATTATTACCTGTGAACAGACCATACACAGATACAATGAAATGACCGATAAGTATTACATAAATTAAAATAAAGAAATTCTAAATATTAGTCTACTTATTAAAAATAAAATATAAAGTAAATTATAAGAAAAACTATTTTGTTTTACAGTCATTCACTTTTATCTAGTTATTTGTCTAACTCACTAGTAGACTGCCTGCCTATCTACCTATTCCTCACTCACATTTGTTTCATTTTGTATATAATCTCTTATCACAAATCAGACAGTATACTGCAAATGCAATGCTCAGATACTGTCAGATAAAATACAACCTGCAATGTATAGGAGAAAAAGAGATGATTGTTATACAGAAAAGGAAAACATTAAGGAAGAAGCGCATCTGATATAAAGTAAAATAGAGGTAATCAAAAAGTAATTTTTGAATTGGCTGCACTATTCATAAGCATAATGGCCTTTTGCATAAATCGATTGCTACAATTCATAAACACTGACTCTGGCAATGAACATCAGCATACAGATGAATGTCAGCTTTTGTGAACAGCGCTGAGGTGATTATAATACACTGTGGCATACTATGCACCAGATTCAAAGCTAGGGTGGGGAAAATGAGCAGCCACCGAGGCACAAAGTGTTATGGGGGGGGGTACAATTGGCAGATGCCATTATATTTTTAGTCCATTTCCACCATTCAGAACTGAATGCAAAATGCACAATTCTCCACAGGTGATGCACCACTCCTGGTATGTTTGCCCTTCATCCCTCTGACAAGACTCTAATCATGTAGTTTGTGAATGCCTGGTGGAGAAATAATTCAAATTATCCTTAAGCCATCACCACTAATACTCAGTCTGCTGTGAATGAGGAACTCAGAGGTGCAATGAATAACCTTAATTATAGGGAGTTGTTATTGCTTAGGGGCCTTAACCTCCAGTGGGAGTCTAAGGCTAACTTCCTTCCTTCCTTTCTCCACTCTCACTGAACATGACTGAACAAACTGGTGACTGAACCATCATGTCTTGACCTACAAACTAATAGTCACAGCCTCCTTGACTGGTTTTGCACAAACTAGCCTTCCAGATTCCTACCGCCTTCAGTGGATTGCCCTTACTTCACTGATCATCATATGCTGTGCTGTATCTTCTCTGTCATGACACCAACCTGACTCTACTCTTTCAGCTATTAGGTTCTCAAGCAAGGGCAAGAAACACTGCAGGCATGAGCTGATCACTTTGGGTTGGTCATCAGTGGCAAATCAGGAAGACTGCAGCAATTTCTTAATATTCTCTACTGTTTCAACAAAAGTAACAACTCACTAAAACCTGGCATGTAAGCAGAAATCCTGCTCACTGGATATTGTTTGAACTGAGTAAGGCTCTTGTGCATAACACAGGGCAAAATGTAAATACACTGGACCCTAATTTCTGGTAATACATTTGTTTGTTTGAATTTCTTATGAAAAGTTTTTGTGAGGGTATGTATTTAATAGCCAAATTCCTAAATCCATTCCAAGAGAGTTTGATGTGATCCATCCAGTTTTTGGTTATGTAAAATTTGATTAGCAAACAGAGAGTAATAAGGACATGATACTTTAGTTTAGAGAATCTATGGTCTGTAATATGGAGGACCACTAGTTCCCAAGATAGGGTTGACTTTTAATATCCCATTTTCTCCAAGCACACCTTAAGGGAGCACCAAAGCTTATGTGTGTCTTTGCAGAACCATAAGATATGTAGAAGGTCGGCTTGTGGAAAGGATCATCATGAGCATGATGAGAAGACTTTAGAATTTAACTTATTTAAAATGGAAGGAGTGAAATAGGTATTATTATTAATCATTAATTGTGTAATTTTGGAAACTTATCTTTGACCACATTCTGGTGGATTAGTCAAGGGTCAGGATAGGCAATGAATTATTCTTGGTTTTGTACCCAACATGACTAAAGTAATTATCCATTTTGGTATTTCCTTTACTTGTTTTTTCTTCATGAATATGTTTCTTCTATTATGAACTAGATGATAAGGTTCTTATTGGAGCTAGTTTGGGTCCCTTTTTCACTATTGCAGTAGCACCGTTTGTATATATGTATATAGTTGTTATCTGGCTGGTTGTGTAATTCAAAGGAATGTATTGGAACCATACTTGTATTGTTTCTGAATTTCTGTATATCTGATTATTCATTGTTTGATACTTCCTGTACAAAATAATAAAATACTATTGGAAAAAAAATACACTGGACCCTGTGATGACTATGAACATTATGCTTCAGTTAGAAAGCAAAGTAAATGTCTATCAAACAAGCCCAAAGCAAACTTTCTAAACAAATCTGAAAGAAGACGAATGACTTGTCTGGAAGGTTTTACCAAGTAATACAATATCAGCACTGTTGAATGAACGAGTTCACTAATCCTAACTAGAACTAAGATGTGTTCATAGGACATTTTTCGGCCCATTTCTGTATGTCCACCACTAACGTTAATCTTCTTTCTTCTGGTGCCTTCACTTTGGCAAATTCCATGTTTGTTTTTGACAATTACTTTTACTTTACAATGGTTCCATTTGGAAAATCAAGTAGAACTTTTTTGAATGTGTACTTTTAACTCCCAGTGGTGCTGCGGTAGCGTTGTTGCCTCACAGCAAGATGTTGTCATGTTTGATTCTCAGCTAGAGCGTCTTCTGTGTGGAGGCATGCGTGAATGGGCGTGCCTTCGTTTAAGGTTGTGCATCAGGGCTGGTAACTCGGCACGTAAAAATCCACTACCAAACATTAGCGGACTGGAGTTCCGCTGTTGCGACCCCTAACCGGGATAAGCTGAAAGACACAACGACAACTTTTAACTCCCAATGGGTGTGGCTTGAGCTTTTAAAAAAGGAAGTTATCATCTTATATTTTTATTTATTTATTTATTTTACATTTGTTGACCGGGCTAGTCTGGCTGGATACATGTCCATTTTCAGCAGAGGCCCGAGGAGAAAAGCTCCACTATATACTAGTAAATAATAATTATAAAAATAAACAAAAATAGCACAATAAGATAGAAATTATAAGCATGTAAAGAACTATTCCCAAGTAGCATAGTAACAGTGCAAAAGTAATATATAAAAACTAAACATAGAGTGAGGAATTCTATTACAAAATCTTTGGAAGAGTAATTAAAGAAGAAATAAAGCAGTAACTCACACAAGACTCTATTCAACTATTTACAGTATTAACAATTTGATAAACATTTTGTGTCAGGGCACTAGTTTTAAGAAACAGATTTCATCAGCTGGGTGATTTAGATACAAGGTGAGATGATAGGTTGCAGTAATATAAAGAGAAGTAAATTTATGGGAAAAGTAATATCCAAGTGGATGGTAGGTGAAGTACAGAGGAGGGGTAAAGGTAGTGATAGGGACATGAGGAAGAATAGTGGAAAGAGCTGAAAAGAGAGATGGAAGCTGAGTTCAGTCAGGATTTGAGCAAGGGCATAGCCAGTGAGTTTTAAAATAGTTTCTTAGTTGTTTTTTGAAAAGTTGTGATGAGCCTAGAGTGGTCAGTTCTATGGTAAGGTTATTCCAGTATGAGCCAATGGTATTTGTAAACAAGGAGACCCCAGCTTTATTATGTGTTTTGAGGGTGGCCACTAGTAATTTGTTAGCTGAGCGAAGGGAAGTAAGATTCCTGTAAGGGACAACAAGGTTATTTAGTATGGGTGTATTAGAAGGGTAATGGAGAATTTTATAGGTAATAACTAATTGATGTAGGAGAATGAGATTTTGAAGTTCAAGCCAGTCAAGCTTTTTGAGATTAACACAATGATGTGTGAGAAATGGGGAACCTGTGGCAAACCTGGCAATGCTGTGGTAGGCTGTGGTAAGTTTCTGAAGGTTAGATTTTGAAAGGTTTATAAAGGATGGGGAGGCATATAATAATGTAGAGATAAGATGAGTTTGGGCTAAAGACACCCTGGTGGTTGCTGTTAGAAAGGGCTTAAGTCTATAGAGGGCACCTATCTTTTTATTAACAGTTTTGATAGGTCAATGTGATAATCAAAGTTTAGTTGATTATCTATTGTAACACCTAGTAGTTTAGCGGAACTGTCAGGTGTAATGATAGTGCCATTGTCAGACACAATAGAAAAGGAAAGAGGGGCAGATTTAAGGGTTGGAGAGAAAAGTAATAATTTAGTTTTTTGGGGATTAAGGAGGAGACAGATATCTTGGAACCATTTTTCTGCTGCTGTAAAGACTTTTTGGGTTGAAGAATGAAGTTCAGCTGGAGATACAGCAGAACAGATGAGAGTTGAATTGTCTGCATATTGAATACATGAGGGTGTTGGGAGTGAAATAGACAGGTTGTTTATAAATATGGAGAAGAGAAGGGGTCCTAAGATGGATCCTTGTGGGACACCAATAGTGATTGGGAGCTGAGAGGAGAGATGGCTGTCCCAAAGGACTGCTTGTTGTCTATCTTTCAGATAAGAGTCAAACCAGTGCAATGCCGAAGGTTCAAGTGAGAGAGATTTCAAAGTGTCTAGTAAAAGTTGATGGTTGACCATATCAAAGGCTTTAGAGAGGTCAAGAAACAAAGCAGAAGAGTATAGGTTGTTATTGCGATTTTTGTTGATAGTATCTGTGAAGGAGAGAAGAGCAGTGGAAGTGCTATGGAAAGGTCTAAAGCCATGTTGGGAGTCTGAAAGTAGGCTATTATGTAAAAGATGATGTAAAAGTTGTTGGTGTATACAACGCTCCATGATTTTAGATAGTGGTGATAATAAGGCTATAGGATGGAAATTAGAAAGTTCATTAGAGTTTCCTCCTTTATGCAGAGGAATGATATGGGAGACTTTCCAGAGGGAAGGGATAGTAGATTCGGTTATTGTTCTGTTAATTAAAATGGAGACTGGGTATGCTAGTTCTGCTGATACTAGCTGCAGATATTCAGCTGGTAGTTGGTCAGCTGAAGGAGTGCATGGTTTTAGTTTTGAGAGTAACTTTTGTATATAGGTTGTGGAGACTGTACTGAATGTTAGAGTGGGGGTGTTATTTTGAGGGGAGGTGTTTTTAAGGGAAGTGTGGGGAGTCATGTTCTTTGCAAGAGAGGTGACTGTTTTAGTGAAGAAGTTGTTGAATGTATTGGCTATTAAGTTGAGTGGAGTCTGTGCTAAGTTAGCTGGAGTAGGTGTTTTGGTATTTCCTGGATGGAGCAGTTTATTGATTCCTGACCAGAATTTTTTGTGGTTATAATTTTGATTTTCTTGATATTGAAGGTAATAATTCTTTTTATCAAGATGGGTAAGTTTTTTTGTGATATTTCTAAGGTGTTTGAAGTTTTGATGGTCAGTTGGGTTTTTAGTAGTTCTCCATTTTGTCCATAGTTTATTCCTTAATAGCATTGTTTGCTTGGTTTCTTTAGAAAGCCAAGGGGCAGCTTTGGATCCTGTTCTAATTAAGCGTGAGGTGACATGATACTCAAGAATTTGGAGGAATGTGTTGTTGAAATGGGCCACTGCTTCCTCCAGTGGAAGGTGTTTTAGAGCTGACCAGTTACATTGTTTGAGTTCATTGAGGAAAATAGGAAGGTTAAAGTTTTTTTGTTACGTATAGTATGATAGCTGGCCTGATTGAGATTGTTATTTATTTGTTTAGTGATATAGGTGAGAAGGTGGTCGCTGATATTGTCAGGGAGTGTACCAGTTTTATAAGAGAGGGGATTATTGTTGACCAATATCCAGTCTAAGATGGCTTGTTTATTGGTAGATTTGTGAATCCTAGTTGGGGAGTTTATTGTTTGTTGAAAATTACAGAGGTTGAGGTGATAGGTGGGTTTGGGCGATATGCAGGAGTTCCAAACAATATTGAAGTCTCTTAAGCGTATGGTTTCCTGAGGAAAGCTACAGGAGAGGCAGCTGAGAATTATTTCAAGGGTATCCAAGTTGTTGCCAGGAGGGATATAGGAAGATATTATATATATGGCTTTTCTTTTATTTACTTGGAATTTGCTGCAGAGTATTTCAGCATTGGCAGGGGGGAGGTAGGGAGTCAATAGAGGACACCTGTAGTTCAGATTTATAGAGTAAAGCAACTCCACCACACTTTTTGTTTAGACGATCCTGCCTTAAAATGCTATAGCCAGGGGGAGTAATTTCGTTGTCTTTGGTACCTGGTTTAAGCCAGGTTTCAGTGAGACAGAGAATATCAAATGAGTAGAGGTCAATTAAAGCATGGAGTTGTGTAATTTTATTGTTAATGAACTTATAGTTCAATCAAATATTCTATATCTGGAACCATACATTTTATGAGAAAACTGTAAATGACAAACTATTCAGGATAAATTCATCATTACATCAATTTTAGAAGCCAAAAAAAGGCAGTGAATATTAATTTTGTAATGTTGTATAAACAGTTTGTGATATCTCAATAACCATTCAAGCAAGACATATACTGCCAACAGGATTTTCTTCATAAAACTATGACCTTTCATATAAAGCTGTGCAGTTCTGTCTGTGTTACCTGAATATTGGGATATTTAGAGAAATATGAAAATTATTATAATACAAACAGTATACAAATAATATTCAATATCTCTTTAGCTGCATTAGACAGAGGTTAAATATCAATACAATTGTGTTTGCCATCATGAATGCTTTAAGATGAAATCTTCTGATACCTTGTATGTAGCATGGTTTTGGAATTATTAATGCAAATATGAACAAGCAATATTTGACGCCTACAGACGTTAGTAAGAGGTAACTGCAGAAATGCCTGTAGGCGTCAAATATTGCTTGTTCATATTTGCATTAATAATTCCAAAACCATGCTAATTACAAGGTATCAGAAGATGAGTTCTCAGCTAAGGAAAAGCTGACGCTGACCCTTTCTCAAATCAGTCAAGGCATGTGACAATTTCATTGCCATTCAATTAAGAAAAATTATTAATGTTTCACTCCCTACTAATGTATTTTCACCTCTGGAGTATTGCAGACATTATTCCTATACCCAAACACAGCTTTATTTTATATCCTGACACCTTCTGATTAACTAATGTACTGCTTCCTGTGGACAAAATCTGAGAGAAGTCAGCAGCCTCACATCTGCAAATCCAACTCTCATGCCTACAGCTGGTCTATATCATATGAGCAAATCACACAAATTGCGAACGCTCATAATATCGAATGTACCGGACCTTGAACTTCATATTGTGGGGGACTGCGCCCCCCACACCCCAGATGACAATTCTCTGAAAGCATTCCTCCCAATCACCAGATTTTCTCAGAATGTCCAGATTTCACAGTTTTGGCCCGTTCCTCATAAACTTGTGGTTTTCTAGCAAATTGTTGATGACTGAAATCACCAAATCAAAGACATTTGAGTTTTGGACATCGTATCCTTTATAAAATGCATGCCAATGAAAAGCCTACACCTTTCTAAGTATTAAAATTTGACCCTGATTTGGGTCCTTAGTCCTTACATTATTTTTGACTTTGTCCAGCTTTCTTGCACTAAAAGGTTAAGAGGTATAACTGAAAGTGGTACAATATTTTAAATACCTTGGAGTTTGGCTTGATCATGTTCTTACCTTTTATACTGACATTCATATTATAGTGAATAAAGTAACAGTTATGTTTTCTACTTGCAATGGCATAAGAAGCTTTCTGACCAATCAAGATAGCTTGAACTTCACAAAGGAGTTCTTATTCCCACACTTAAGTACATCTTACTGGTACAAGAAACCTACAAAAAACTCCAGACAGCACAGAATCATACTTTAGCTAGTACAAGCAAAGGGCTGTCAAGCGCACATGCTAGTTTCTGATTAATCTCAGAATACCCTACTACTTAATACCTTATTATAAAAACTCCATCAGAAGGGCTACTGCACTTCTTTACATTACCTCATTCTACACACTACATCTTTTACATCTTCTGCATCTCACGACAGTATTTTTACCATTCCATTATATTTCCTTATTTACACCAACACAGTTTTCTCCTACTGGAACTCCCCAGTCTCATCATAATGTACCAGCTACCCACACATGTAGTCTTTACCAGACATCTATCTTAAATTACATCTGCAGCATCAAAGCGAGTGTAAATGTGGTAGTTTTGTCACACAGTAATTACATCTGATTCTTTACTTTTCTCTTATCGAATGTTTTATCCCTATAGGACAACACTTGCTGGCGTATATATTGCTTGGTAGAAATAGTAAGTGCTGTGTTGTAGTGCAATTAATATTATACTTTGTCTATTGTTGCTGTTTGTTCTATAGTTATCACACTCCAAAAGGGGGGATCCACCTTGGATCCCGGGAACTACCGTCCCATCAGTCTGATGAGCCTGATCTGCATGGGCATAGAACGCATTATCATGGAACTTATAAACCAAGACATTGGCAACCTTCAAACACTGGACCCCACCCAGTTTGGGTAGGTGTGTTGTTTAACTCAAGGTTCCCTCAATTTGACCTGTTAATAACAGCTTGCATTTAAATTGAAACATGTGTGCTGAGAGAGAGCCTTACAAGACTATCTGCAAATATATAGAGCTGAGTATATTTTTCTGTACTATTCTATATTATAGAGCTAAATTGTTGCTTAGATATCTGTTGTCTTACTGTTCTGCAAATATACAGAGATCAGTATATATTTTCTGGGTTTTATAATTTGCACTGTGATTCCTCACATCTCTGTTGAAACTGCCCCCTCATTTTCTGCTTTGTCTTCAGCTGATATAACTAGTTTTTATAGCTTGTGTGTTGTTTAACTCAAGGTTCCCTCAATTTGACCTGTTAATAACAGCTTGCATTTAAATTGAAACATGTGTGCTGAGAGAGAGCCTTACAAGACTATCTGCAAATATATAGAGCTGAGTATATTTTTCTGTATTATTCTGTATTATGGAGCTAAATTGTTGCTTAGATATCTGTTGTCTTACTGTTCTGCAAATATACAGAGATCAGTATATATTTTCTGGGTTTTATAATTTGCACTGTGATTCCTCACATCTCTGTTTAAACTGTCATCCACCGACCCTCCCTGTTCTTGGTTGTAGTTTAAATTTGGTGGCTTTTGCAGTGCCTGCCCCACTGTACATTTGATCTAGGACACTCCCCCAGTCCCATCTCTTTACCGCATTCTACCTAATAAACCCTTTCTGCACTTGCTTTTAGTCCTTTTTAATTTAATTGCATTTTTTCAAACTGTGTGTGGACTAATATTGCTACATACTCAAGTGTGCCAGCTTGCACTGCATGTGAATTGTTTTTACTACTGTTTTTGCTACTTTTCTGAAAAAAAAAATAATAAATTGTAAGCCTGTTTCCTACCATTCCTGTAATTAGTGTTGCAGATACAGATTTGCTGTATCCAGGACTGTTTGTAAGCTTCTAAGCCCCCCAAGCCTTTCTGTGTTGAAGGGAAGCCTTCTAGCTTATCAGTGGGAGTGGTAAGCATTAGGTAACCTGTCTACCACATAAGGAGTGGTTCTGGCCCAGAATTTGTAGTTATTGGCCATTTGGGTGGTCTTCCATCTCTCTCAACTTTCTGATTTGAAGGCCTGCATTTGCACTTGTTTCTGTCCTGTAACTCCTGGGCCCATCTCATTTGCTCACTCAAAAAAAAAAAAAAATTTTTATCTGCTTTTACTGTATTTGTATTTCTTCCTACTTTATTTTGCTTTTGCGTCATCTTAAAAGTACTCAATTGTATTTATTACTGCTTGGTGTAACTCATTCTAAGCCTTTTAGTTTAAGCACTTGGGCTTCAGACCAGTTGTTTTATATTAAGAAGGATTGTGGTCTGCACTGTAGTGGCAGAACAGGTAGCTTACATCCTTCTAAGTTGGGAACTGCTGATTGAAGGCTCAGTGTCCGTTATTCTAAAAGTGTATTAATTCTGGTTTAAGCACTTGGGCTTCAGCCAGTTATTTTAGATTAAGAGGGTTTGTGGTCTGCACTCTTGTGGGAGGAGAGGCTGGACTCTGCCCTTCTCAGCTGGGAATTTCTGGTTAAAGGCTTATAGTGCCTGCATATTTGAACTCTTCTTACTGAAATTGGTACACCTTGTTTGCTGTAGCATAGACTAGATCCAGGCCTGTTGAATCTAGCTTTGTTTGTATAACTTGAGCACTAATCCAGGCATTCTTTAAAGTATTCAATTGTATTTATTACTGCTTGGTAGTAACTTGATTAAAGTGTAGCTATCATTCTAAGTCTTTTGGATTAAGCACTTGGGCTTCAGACCAGTTGTTTTACATTAGGAAGGTTTGTGGCCTGCACTGTGGTGGCAGGGCAGGTAGCTTACATCATTCTAAGTTGGGGACTGCTGATTGAGGACTCTGTCTGTTATTCTAAAAGTATATTAGTTCTGATTTAAGCACTTGGGCTTCAGGCCAGTTATTTTACATTAAGAAGGTTCGTGGTCTGCACTCTTGTGGGAGGAGAGGCTGGACTCTGCCCTTCTGAGCTGGGAATTTCTGGTTAAAGGCTTATGGTGCCTGCATATTTTAACTGTTTCTTACTGAAATTGGTACACCTTGTCTGCTGTAGCATAGACTAGATCCAGGCCTACTGAATCTAGCTTTGTTTGTATGCTTGTTGTTTGTTTGCTTGTTATTTCCCTGAAACGTTAATTCCACCTAATACGCGGCTTTTCAGCACTTCTGTGGATCCCTAGTGATATCTGCATTGCTTACTGTACTTATTTCCTTGTTTCACTTGAAAGAAAGTTACTGTTTGTCGTTTTTGCATTTAAGTTACCTGTAACACATTGCATTTAAGTTACCTGGCACTTGCTCACTAAAGCAATTATATTAGTCAACATTAAAAAATTAAAAGCACTACACCCTCACAAACTCCCCTTGAGTACCTTGTTCCCCATTGCCCCTTTTTTTTAATTATAAAGGAATTCCCAATACTATTCTAGCATGTCCAAAGGTCAGTTGTCAATCTCCACTCCGGTCCAGCTGGTGAATCTGGGAAACTTGAGGTAATGTTACAACTGCCTCATGTACGCAGACAACCCTCTCCTCCTCCCAACAAATTCCAACACATGTGAGAGATGCAACCATATAGCCAAACTAGAGGCTAAGCCCTCTTAACTCAGTACTGGCGTAACCAGTCAGGAGGAGAAGGAAACCACACTCACTACAATTCCAGTCTCACATAGACCTACCACGACAGCAAACCAAATGCACAAACACACAAAAACATACTCGGCGGCTCTAAATAAAAAACTGCCTAAGCAGCAGAGACCTCCAAAGCAGACACCCAAGCAACCGCTACCCCAAAACAATACACGTGCAACACATAGCTCACAAAGCCAGTGTGCTGAACAGTCACAGCCCTTAAGGCTAAAAAACACACCTGATACACTTGTAATGGGTGACTCTATCATCAGGCACACTGATGTCCCGCTCACCAGGCTGAACAAGGAGAAAGTCACGGTGAGCTGCCTGTCGGGCGCTAGGATCTGCCACATAACACAAGCACTCAGGTCACTCCAAGGTAAGTAGAAATATGACTCAGTCATTGTCCATGCTGGTGTGAATGACCTGAGATGTGCCTTCCTGGACTACATGAAAAGAGACATAGAGGAGCTCTCTAAGCATGTAGCCCAGGCCGGTATGACCCTGACCTTGAGTAGCATCTTACCCTCACCAAGAATGATGCCACAATATGAAGACAAGATGATCAATTTCAACAATTGGCTTAAGTATTGGTGTCATTCAAAGGGGATCCAATGGCTGTCAGTCTGGGATGACATGCTCGACAAGCCACGATGCTTCGCTAGGGACGGCTTGCACTTGTCACCCCTGGGCTTTCGGATATTGGCAAAGGCTCTTGCTACCCCCATAGTGCCATTTTTAGGCAAGGCTCAAAAGACAAACCCACCTCAATAGGTATCACAAGGGATAAGAAACTAAGAGTAATGCTACTCAACGCCAGAAGTCTAAACCTCAAGATGCACGCACTCTAAACTCTCCTTAGCATGGAGAACATTGATATCTGTGCAGTAACAGAAACCTGGTTCAAGGCTCCTGAGAGCACCCCAGCACTACCAGGTTATACCTCATACCATGCTTTTCAGCCCCAAAACTTGGACCAAACCACAAAAGGAGGGGGAGTATCAATATTCGTCAATGATACCCACACCTCCAGGTTGGTGGCACAGCACAAAGCATCAGAGACTATCCATGTGCAACTAACAGTGGGTAAAACTGCCTTCCAGTTTATAGCCTGCTACAGACCACCCTCCCAAACCCAGGAACCCCACTCAGCCTTCCTGAGAACACTGGAAAATATGAAGGTCTCTCCAAACACCATTATATTGGGTGACTTCAACTACCCAAACATAGACTGGGAGCATTACTCTAGCTCCAACACCCTAGCCCAAAGGTTCCTAGAATTTATAAACTCAAATGCTATGGAACAACTTGTTACCACTCCCACAAGAGGGGAAAACATACTGGACCTGATCATCACCAACATGGGGACTCTATGCTCCAGACCAGAAGTGTATCCCTCACTGGTAAGATCAGACCATAAACTAATCTCACTGGATATTCACTTCCCGACCCCACCCCCTGCCCAGAAAACCACAGTGAAAAACTTCTCTAAAGCAAATTTCACACTCCTCAAAACTGAGGTGGAATCCTTCAAAGCCCCAGGGCCTGTGGAAAATACGGCCTAGACCGCAAAATCCTTTATAAACGCATTCTATGAACACCTTCAGGAATGCATGGATCATGCAATCCCAAATAAAACCAAGACCCAATCCTCCAAAGGCAGACGTCCTGTCTGGTGGACCCCAGCCATAAACAAACTATACAATAGAAGGAGGAAGCTACTACATGATACAGCAAAATCCCAAAAAGGGAAGGCATCTCTGATCAGTATTAGCAAAAAACTATGGGCACTCATAAAATCGTCTAAGGCCAGCTTCGAGAGAAAAATTGCACAGGACACTAAGGATAATCACAAGACTTTCTTTAGTTATGTTAGGAACCTGGGTGGGAATTCCCAGATATGCTCAAAATTAGTCCAAAATTACAAAAAATACACCGAACCCACAGACATTGCCAACATCCTAGCTGACAGGTTCAGCGCAAACTTCTCCCACCAAAGGGCAAATATCTATCCCAGCAGAGTGCTGCCCCCCTGACATCTCAGATGCTCAGGTAAGAGCAGCCCTCTCCAAAGCAAAAAACACAGCATCAGTGGGACCAGACGGTGTCCCGGGCTGCGTCCTACATGAACTCCAAGAAGTGCTAAACCCAAACATAAAACTACTGTTCAATCTCAGCCTTACTACAGGATATGTACCTAAAGAGTGGTGTACAGCAACAGTGGTCCCTCTCCACAAAGGTGGTGCCTCAACGGATCCTGGAAACTATTGCCCCATAAGCCTGACTAGCTTGGTCTGCAAAGCTATGGAAAGGATCATCATGGACCTCATAAATAAATATATTGGGGACCTACAGACATTGGATCCTACCCAGTTCGGCTTTGTTAAGGGCAGATCCTGCCTCTTAAACCTGGTCAATTTCTTTGAAACAGTCACCAAGGCCATTGATGAGGGGAAGGTGGTCCACACAACCTACCTGGACCTCGCAAAAGCCTTTGATACAATACCCCACTCGGGCATTATAGATAAGCTCACCAGCTTAAATATAAACCCCTATGTCACTAGATGGGTTGCAAACTGGCTCAAGGACAGAACCCACATGGTTAGAATTGCTGGAGCCATGTCAGACTCCAAACCAGTTACAAGTGGCGTCCCACTCCCAGTCCTGGGACCTCTCTTGTTCGGTATATATTTCTCAGAGGTACAGGCCAACACGGAAGGACTGTGGCTGACCAAGTTCGCAGATGACTGCAAACTGGGCGCCATAATCGACTCTCCAGCTGACACAAGCATCCTCCAAAAGGGCCTCATAGAAACAGACAACTGGTGCCAGAGCCATGGCCTCAAGCTAAACGCCAAAAAGTGTATAGTCATCCCCTTTGGCAAAAACAAAGTGCCCACAAATTACCACATAGGTGGTAATCCATTAAGTACAGAAGAAGTAATTAGGGACCTGGGGATCCAAGTTGATAGCAATCTCTCATTTGACAACCACGTGGACAAAGTGGTTAGAAAAACATTTTATATAGCCCACCTAATCATGACGGGATTCACATCTAGATCAGGGGAGGTCATCGTGCCTCTTTACTCATCCCTCATCAGGCCCATAATTGAGTACAATGCCCCTTTTGGGATGTACCTTACCAGACACCTGCAGCAACTGGAAAGACCCCAAAAGTACCTCACCAAGAGTATCAAAGGGCTCAAACAGATGCCATATGCTGCCCAGTTAAAGAAACTCCAGCTCTACTCAGTGGCATAGGCGATCTGTGCCTGACGTATAAAGCCATGTCCAACCCGGAATTAATGGACATGCTGCACCTCAGAAAATCCAAATCCCATCAAGCTACGTGCTCGAGAGACTTGAACCTCAGCACTGAAATAAATAGGACATGCTGGAGGGACAGATTCATAACCCAGAGGCTCCCTTCACTCTGGAATAAAATCCCAGTCCAGGTTAGGCAGAGTCCCTCATTGACTCTCTTCAATAGGAATCTTGATGAGTGGATGGGAGATCATAGGTTTACCCCAGGTATCACTTCTGTGTCACTGTTAGACAGAGGCACAGTATACTAACATCGAAAAAGGGCATAGCAAAATTAATTTAAAATGGGTGGCGAAAGCCAAACACACTCTGGCTAGGCTTATAAATGCCCTAGGGCAGATAGCCTAGTATGAACCTATGAACCTATATGAAGGGCCGATCTTGTCTCCTGAACCTGAATGACTTCTTCAAATCAGTCTCCAGAGCTGTGGACGAGGGTAAGGTGGTCCACAGAGCCTATCTGGACCTCGTCAAGGCCTTCGAAACCATCCCCCACTCTGGAATCATAGATAAACTTACTAAGCTCGGCATAAATCCCTACATCACTCGATGGGTTGTCAACTGGCTTACTGACAGTACCCAGGCTGTAAAAGTAGCCAACTCCAAATCCAGCTCCAGACAAGTGACAAGTGGAGTACCTTAGGGTTCAGTCCTGGGGCCACTCTTGTTTGGCATCTACTTCTCTGAAGTATAGGTCAACACTAAGGGACTCTGGCTAACAAAGTTTACAGATGACTGCAAACTAGGAGCCATTACTGAATCCCCAAATGATGTGGATATTCTACAAAAGGGCCTTACAGAAACAAATGTCTGGTGCCAGAGCCATGGGCTCAAGCTTAATGCCAAGAAATGTATAGATATCCCCTTTGGAAAAAAACATGTACCCATGAATTACCACATAGGTGGCAGTACACTAAACATTGAAAGTGTGATGAGAGACTTAGGGACACAGGAGGATAGTGATCTCACCTTCGATAACCACATCGCCACAACAGTTAGGAAATCCTTCTATGTGGCACACCTCATCACTAAGGGCTTTTCATTCAGAAAAAAGCAGGTCATTGTCCCATTGTACTCATCCCTCATTAGACACATTATAGAGTATAATGCCCCATTTGGTATGTACCTCACAAGACATCTGCAACAGCTGGAAAGGCCACAGAAATACCTCATTAAAAGAATCACAGGCCTAAAGCAGATGCCATATGTTGACCATCTAAAAAAACTCCAGCTATACTCTGTGGCATACCGTCTACTCAGAGGCAATCTCTGCTTAACATACAAGGCCATGTCAAACCCTGAGCTGTTGGACATGCTCCACTTAAAGAAATCCCAATCCCTCAGAGCCACACGCTCCAGGGATCTAAACCTTATCATCACAATGAACAAAACATGCTGGTGGGATAGGTTCCTGACCTAGAGTCTACACAGACTATGGAACAGACTGCCCATACATGTCAAGCAGAGTGCCTCCTTGGCCCTCTTCAAAAGGAACCTTGATGATTGGATGGGAGACAGGAAATTCACTCCGGGGATCATGTCAGTCGCCCTGCTAGACAGGAGTCCAGGGAAGTAAATATTGTGGGAAGAAATATCCAGGGAATTGTTATGGCTAGGCTTGTACAGGTCCTAGGGCCGATAGCCTAGTACCAACCTATGAACCTATGAACTTATATTTTATCTGTTTGTCTATAGTCACTCTATATATGCTTTTTATATTATTTAATAAAGTTGCAGCAGTGGTCCAGTTCACAGGCCATGGTTACTTGTACTGGATGGATTTAATTAGTTTATATAAGTTTATCTGGTGAAATCAGAAATACATTTTCAGACATTTTTTTGTGAAACCACTCTTTGGTTCACATAATAACCCTAAATCTAATCCAAAATTCTTAACACTAAAACTCTAATCCTATCTTTAATGCTCAACCTAGGACTCTAACCCTAATACTAATTATAAAACCCTTACACTAACCTTAAGCCTTCCTCTATGACAATAACATTCATTTTAAAAGGGAAAAAAGAAGTATATTAATAATGCATGTCGGCTACCCAGTCCTTGGTCAAGTACTAATTGGACGAGGAATTGACTTGCCCAGTTCAGTTCCCTAAAGTTAAACTTAGCAATCACTATCACCAAAGGAAAGTACTGTCACAGCTGGCTCTGTATGAAGGTTATCACTGATTTACTTTCTGTGGGCTTTCTTCTTTGCACTGAGTTTGATGAATTAGCTTAAATAAGTAAGGAAGTGGGGGTGGTATTGGGGGGACAACTTTCATTTTTTGTTTTACTGAGGTGAAGATCTGACCAGCATCTTCCATGTGGATGAAACTTTGTAGACTGCAATCTTTAAATGCAATGGAACCATGGATGCATGGGTTTTCGGGTGGAGCCATTTAGCATTTTGATAGAATGGCTGGTTTTTGGTTAATCACCTAATATCTCAAGTAGATAAATATCCTATTTTAGTGGTGTATGTATGATCAGCATGGTATTCCGAAAGCACTGTTTTCAATAAGGTCGTATCTCATATCTCTTCTCTTATCTGAAGTATGATTAAAGGAAACTACAAAGTAGAAATTCAACTAACCAATAGGTGTTTTATGAACCGTTAAATGTATTTTAGGGACAATTTTCAGTTTTATGCAAAGAAAAAACAGCAGTCAAATATGTGATGGATGAGCAGGACTAACTTTTAATGAAAGTGACAGAATGCAGTTAGGATTTTAAAACCAGGACAAAGATGACTGTTTTAGATAGTATTCTCAAAGCAACTGGGATTAACTGAAGGTAGCACCATTTATTTGCAAATAACAGTGCTCTTTAATGGTAGGTTATGATAATATCTGAAAATCATTTCATCTTTAATGATAAAGTTGTAGCAATTTACGCATCTTCATGTTTTGGCAATACAAAATGCCTGTTATAACTATATCCAAAAAAGATACCTAAATAACTAAAACTGCTACAACTATATATATTATATTTGTAGGTTCCTATGAATTAAGATGTTTACCGTTAAATTAGTAACAAGTGTCACACAGTTTTCAGATTATATTTCTTAAGAGGAACTGGTAAGCTCTAATGAGTTTCACTTGCATGACAACAAATTCAGTTTCAGAATGATGGTATATGCCTTTAAGGCATGCTGTCTAGGGATCTAGTGTGTACCTTGATGACCTCTCTCCTTGAAGCATGGATGTTTGATGAAAAGTCATTAGTGTTTGGAGCAACCTTGCATTTTGTTTTGTTTTTAGTTTTTTTTAAGTGAAACCCATATTGTTACCCTGCTGGAATCTTAAAAATAATTGTTTTAGGCAAACAAAGTTAATCTCTTATTGAAGAATCTGTAATTGCTAATTTTTACTGAATGATTTCCTGATCATATTCTTAATACTATAGACTCTGCTTTGACTGCATGGCAATTGTCTTAAGACATCCTAATTTACTGACCTCACTGAACTGTAGTCCAGTTGTTGTTGTTGTTGTGTCTTTCGGCTTTTCCCGGTTATGGGTCGCCACAGCGCAACTCCGGTCCGCTAATGATTGGCAGTAGATTTTTTATGTGCCGAGTTGCCAGCCCTGATGCACAACCTTCAACGAAGGTACGCTCATTCACGCATGTCTGCACACAGAAGACGCTTTAGCTGAGAATCCAGTAATCCAACAAAATAACATAATTAGCCCTTTTGTCTGAACTAGTGCAATATTGGAGATTAGCTATTAAACAAACAGAGAGTGGGGTAGGTGAAGGCAGATTCCCCACCTTAGGGGTTGTCAGGGCATACCTCCCTGCAGAAAACATGATGCTGTGGATCCCATATTGTTATGTGTGATGCATCAGTAAATCAGTCAACACAACTGCCACCTTCGGGACTGTGGGTGCACTAAACCTGGTGGCAGTAGACACAGGTCATCCCATGAAGGCATAGGAATTGTTCCCCAACAATTTCTGAGTTGTGGTTTAAGGTAGTTAAATATAGCAAGATCATCAAAAGAGACAGATTGTGCAAAAAGGCTAGCACATTTTAGCACAATATGTCCATGTTATTCAAGAAAAGCCATTCAGGGGCTTAGGGCCATAGGTAAATCCCTGTGATTACTGACCAGTACTGCACACTCATCAATAAACCATGGTGACAAGGGAATCTATAATCCATTCAGCACTATTCAGCCGTTTGAGAAATGGGCTTTGAGGCACAGATCTAGAACATAGCCTGCAATTAGAAACAACAGAAGTGACAGGGGGCATATTTGCTATGTTCTACCCTCTATAGGTATTTTGGCAGATAAAAAATGGTTGAAAAAACCTGGGGCTTTTGGATTTACATGGAATAACTTATACCAGTCTATAAACCTCTGAGGGAAGCCTAAGGCAAGCAGAATCTACCAAAGATAGCCCCACAAAATGGAATCAAAGGCTTTGCTGAGATCTAATGAAGCAATGTATTTTTTGAACACTGCACAGACCAAAAGCATGCTTATTTTGTTAAAAATGCTGGGAGCCATATATCTCATAAATACAGTAGCTTAACCTTCAAGAATACAACTTTTATCAGAAGTCCACTGAAATCTGAAGCACATTTTTTTGAATGTGAAGAAAGAGCACTAAAACAACAAAGTTACAGTTATGGTGCAAGTAAATCTATTAACTTGATACATTTTTAAATATAAAATATTAAAAAGAAGAAGGAAAAATTTATGTGTTAGGGTTGCACACTCTCACACTGCCAGAAAGTGTTGCATATATAAATGCATGTCTGTTACAAAGTGAAATATAAAATCTCCCAATCTAAGGCTACCGATTAAATAAAAAAAAAAGTGTCTAGAAAATGAAACACTGAAAGTCGTTTCACATAATAAAGGAATCAGTACTGAAAATTTCTAGATATACCACTGTACTTGGCCCTCATCAGACCCATCTTTGGTATGTACCTGACCAGATACATGCAGCAACTTGAACATCCCCAAAGGTTCCTTACTAAAGGAATACAGGGAGGAAACAACGTCCTAAGCTGATCACCTAAAAGCCTTGTCTCTTTACTCGGTATCATACAGATTTCTGAGAGGTGATGTTTGGCTGGCATAAAAGGCATCCCTGGACCCTGTTTTGATGAACCTTTTGCAATTTCACAGAACAAACAGCATCAAAACTACTCGATTAAAAGATGAACTTTTGCTTGTGACATAAATAGGACATGTTGGAGAGACAAATAATGTTTCTCAGGCAATTTCAGTTCTTTGGAACAGGCTCGCCATCCATGTGAAGCAGAGTTCCTCCCTATTTAAGTGCAACTGGACCAATGGATGGGTAATCAGAAATGTACCCCTGGTCTGGTTCCTATGTCTCTGATGGACAGAGGCAGTCAGTAAATCATCCCTATATAAATCAAATTTGTGGGTCATGTTTGAGTTGCACAGCTAGGCTTATAAGGCCCTAATAGTCATTAACATAGTATACGCCTATGAACCCAGTATACTACACTGACCAAGTCATATAATCCAACGGATTCACTTCAGAATCTTGAAATTTTGAAGCATCGAATTTCATATGATTGAGACCATATGACCAATGTTTCAGAATAGCAAAATTCCGAAACAAATCCCCAAAAAAAACAAAAAACAATAACAATTTAAATGTTTCTGCAGGGGGGCAAGCCCCCTGCACCCTCCAGATCCCCGCTACTTAAATATTCCAACTCCGAGATCGCACTACAGTGAGGAAAAGGGAAACCTCCCATTCTGCGTTGTATGCAGATCTCCGTTCACAATGTTGGGATTCTGAAAGTTCGATCATATGGTCTCGGCCATATGAAATTCAATCTTTCAGGATCTCAGCATTGTGAACTGTTCCCAGTCCAACACATGTAGTTTTCAGAAATAAAAAAAACACAATGTTGCACAATAACGTCCAGCCATTCTTTATTTATCTCACCTAATTAGTTGCTTTAGATAAGAAAACAAGTCTAAACTTTAAGTCAGTGAAGAAAGCCATTGCAAAACTGAAAGTGCTGAATGAACTTCTACTTTCAGCTAGTGCTGGACAGGCTTCCTTACAGTATGCTTGTTATATTGCTAATTCAGATGTTTTCTGAATGTTCATGGTATAGATAGAGCATTTCTCCCTGGGCCTCTGCTGAAAATTGGCTCATTCCAAGTCAGACATTCCCAGTAAAGAAATGTTGGTACTTGCGTATTATCACAACCAGATTTTGCGATACAATCTACTTTATAGACGTTTAGTAAGCAAGTGAAAAAGAAATGTATTACGGAAGGGTAAAGTGTTCAAAAGTATTCTGGGATATTGGTAGTGCTTCTTTTGGCAATTATCACGCACAATTTTTAGGATTTGTAGGTAGCGTGCTGTAAAAACATTGAGCGTTGAGTTCAGCGCTAAGAGTGGTTGTGTGTCTACGTTTATTAGCTTGAAAGCACTGTGGGACTTGGCA
>NC_056735.1:1883509417-1883514417 GCF_019279795.1 Protopterus annectens
GATCAGGCAGTAGCATATTTTAATACCAAATTTCTTACCATACTTGATTCTCCTGCTCCAAAATGGTCAATCAGAACTAAAACACAAATCACACCATGGCTTTCAAAAGACTCCAAATCTAAAATCATACTCAGAAATAAAGCAGGGGCTAAATGGCGTACTACTAAAGCACCCCTAGATCGTATTAATTTCCAGCAGCTAAGGAATGTGACTAAAAAAGCCATCATACTTGACAAAAAAAACTATTACTGCCATCTACAACAGAAACACCAAAATAACCCTCAAAAGTTTTGGGCAGGTATAAATAATCTTCCCCACCCAAGTCAATCCTCCACTCCTACCCCAGCAGCATTCTGTCATAAAAGCTCAGAAGAATTGGCAAATACCTTCAATAGTTTCTTTACCGAGACTATTCAGTCCTTGGCCAACCAACTATCTACTACTTGCTCTTCAGTAAATGATCCTATACCCAACTCACTACTCTCCTTTAACCTCCAACCAGTCTCCACATCCTTCATCTGATCCTTACTGAAGAAACTAAAGCCAACTACCCTCTCTGCAGACCTTCTTCCAGCTGAATACTTGCAAAAAGCTGCAGATGCCATAGCATACCCTATCTTGATCCTAATCAATCGAACCATAACAGAAGCCACAATCCCTTCAATCTGGAAAATATCTTATGTTATACCACTCCATAAAGGTAGCACATCTACAGAACTATCTAACTATAGACTGATAGCCATATTGTCCCCACTTGCCAAAATCATGGAGAAGTGTGTGCACAAACAACTCCTATACTATCTCACCCAGAATAAACTCCTGACCAACTCACAACATGGATTTAGACCCCACCACAGTACATCTACTGCCCTCCTCTCTTTCACCAATGTGATTAACCAAAACCCGAATAACAACAAAATATCTTCAGCTCTCTTTCTGGACCTGTCCAAAGCTTTCGATATGGTTAACCATCAGCTACTCCTCCACACTCTGAAAACCTTATACCTAGACAACCAAGCTCTCCAATGGTTTCATGCCTACCTCACTGGTAGACAACAAGCAGTGCTGTGGCAGAACAAGCTCTCTTGTCTGTTACCAAATACCATAGGAGTTCCATTGTTAATGACCTCCATACAGTCATCCCAGATGCCACCTGCATTCAATATGCAGATGACTCTACACTAGTATGTTCTGATACCTCCCCAATAAACCTACTATCTACAACCCAGCATACTTTTACCATAGTTGAAAACTGGCTCTCTGATCGTCACCTGATCTTAAACCCAAACAAAACCAAACTACTACTCTTCTACCCAACCTGTAAATCCTCTACTACATCCTTTACCATAAAATCTAACAACGGCACTATCATCTCCCCAGACACCTATACAAAACTTTTAGGAGTAACCATTGACAACAATCTAAGATTCAACATGCATATTAACCAAACCATTAAATCTGTAAATAAGAAACTTGGATCACTTTATAGGATAAAATCTTTCCTAACTCCAATTGCTAAAGCAACCATTGCCCGCTCACATCTTCTCTCTATCCTTCTATATGCCTCTCCCGTGTTTACTAACCTTAACAAATCTGACCTAAACAAACTCTCTAGTTGCTATAATCATATTGCCAGATTTGCAACTGGCATGCCCTATAGGACACACCACTGCCTTAACCTAAAAAACCTTGGCTGGATAGAACTGCCAAATCTTCTCCAGCTAAACCAACTTATCGAAGCATTTAAAATTCTCAAACAACCTGACAACACCCCTGCACTAAAAAATATAATAACTCCTTATACCAATCTAGGCTTTCTTCGCTCATCAAATAGGCGGCTTGTCCAAACAATCAAGTTCTATAATTCAAAGGGTGATACACTGTTTGCCAATGCCATAGGAAAAATATGGAACTCCCTCCCTTCCAACCTTACTCTTACTACTTCATTAGCCCAATTCAAGAAGAGTCTAAAACTTCATTTTAAATCACATTGGCTTTGTCCATGCTCCAGCCCTGATTAATTCTTTTTCTTTAAAACAGGGTTTAAATTTCCTCTGGCTCACCTAAGTTGAGAGGCTAAACCTTTTAATAATGGAATTGATCTAACTCTACTTGTTTTACTTAATCTGACCAAAAAGATGCCTTTAAAGGGGCCTGTAACCCCAATAGGATCTATGTTTAGAAACTAAACTCATAATCTATATTTGTTCTTATTTTTAAGCTAGCATGTTTGTACAAGTCTGTAATGGAATTTCTGTATTTGTTGTGGCTATATCTAGGATGTTTGTAGAAGTCTGTAAAATTTGTTTTTCCTCACAAATACTTTACTATATGTAACATTCTGCTAATGTGTCTATGTTGGAGCTTTTTTCCCCGGGCCTCCGCTGAAAATGGATATGTATCCAGTCGGACTATCCCGGTCAACAAATGTAAAATAAAATTAATAAATAAATAAATAATATACATACATACATACATACACACACACACACACACACACACACACACACACACACACACACACACACACACACACATATATATATATATTTATTTATTTTACATTTGTTAACCGGGGGTGTCTGACTGAGCCGAAAAGGCCCTTTTTCAGCAGAGGCCTGGGGAGAAAAGCTCCACAAATAAAAATTACAGAAGCATTTAGTTATTTAGACATGATCAGTATACACACAAATTACAGGAGACATGTTTTTACAGTGGTATGCGGCACATAAACAGTTACAGTGGAGAGAACAAACAAAAAAATATTAATTTTAAAAATAAAGGTAATTAATAGATTTGTGGTGTACAGCTGAAATTTGGAACATAGGTAGAATACATACATAGTACACAGGTACAGTACATACATCATAGATTAGCCAGTGTTCATGAGTAATATTGAAAATTATTATCAAGTGCTCTAGATTTTGTATGTATGTGTTATCCACTTTCACTAGCCTGGGGAGCAATCATGGCACTGCCAACTTTCCTTGAGATGTTGCCTGATGAGGTCTTTAAAGGAGGCTTTGGATGATGTGCTTTGAATGCTTGTAGGGACAGAGTTACATTTTTTGGCCACTGAATTACTATATAGTGAATCTCCAAAGCTATTGTAGCTGTTGGTGACTTCTAGTATTAGTTTGCTTGATGATCAAAGAGGCCTTTTGGGTGAGTGATGTTGTACTAGCTTTTTGAGGGCAGGACACTTATTGGGGAGATAAAAGATAGATTGACAGAGGCAGAGCTGATTGTAGGTTAGGAGGTTGGGCAGTTCAAGCCAGTGGAGCTGTCTCAAAGCAGTACAGTGATGAGTTCTATATGAGCAATTTGCAGCAAAGCGGGCAATTCTGTTATAACAGGCTTCCATTTTGCTTAGTTCAGTTTTGTTGAGATTAGTCAGAATGGGAGATGCATAGAGTAGGGTGGATAGAAGTTGGGAGCGAGCAATGGCTGATCTTGTGTTTTTGGTAAGAAATGGTTTGATACGGTAGAGCGACCCCAGTTTGGCATGTACTTTATTAATAGTTAAGTTGAGATGACTATCAAATTTTATGTGGGAGTCTATGGTTATTCCCAATAGCTTAGCCTGTGCCACTGGAGCAATTGGAGTAGCATTAGTGGAGTAGATAGTGAATTGACTGTTAGTGTTTTTGTTAGAACTGGTTATAATCATAAGCTGAGTTTTCTGTGGATTGAGGATACGTTGGGCTTTGGTATGGTAGTTTTCAACATCAGAGAATGCTAGCTGAGTTGTTTGCAGGAGGGTGGGAATGTTTTGTGCAGCACAGATTAAGGTAGTGTCATCTGCATACTGAATTATAGATGCATGCTGTGTGGAGGTATGGAGGTCATTTGTGAAGACTGTGAATAGTAGTGGTCCTAAGATAGAACCCTGTGGGACTCCTATAGTTATGGGCAGCTGAGGAGAGAGAGAATTTTCCCATTCCACAGCTTGGTACCTGTCAGTTAAGTGGCTTTGGAACCAGGTAAGAGTGGAATTTGATAGATGATATTGGTTTAGTTTGTTTAGCAGGATTTGGTGTGAGACTGTGTTAAATGCTTTGGACATATCCAAAAAAAGAGTTGACACTTGTAGGCCTTCATTTTTGAGACGGTTTACTGTGTCTGTGAAGCAGAGGAGGGCTGTAGTGGTACTATGGGCAGGTCTGAAACCATGCTGAGTAGGTGACAGGATGTTGCTGTCTAGGAGATAGTTTAGCATCTGGGTATGGATGCATTTTTCTAGGATTTTGGCCAGGGGGGGAAAGAGTAAAGCAATGGGTCTGTAGTTATTAAGTTCAGTGGAGGTCCCGCCTTTATGTATGGGTGTAACATAGGATATTTTCCAGAGTTTGGGCACATAGTTTTCAACAATTGATCTGTTTATGAGAGTGGAGACTGGGATAGCAATAGCATCTGCTGTGAGTTTCAAGAAATAGCTGGGGAGTAGGTCGGCTGCTGTTGATGAGGCTTTTAGTTTGGAGAGCATGCTTTTGATTGAAGTGGTGGAAACAGTTTTGAGGTTAAAGCTTGTATTAGTGTTATTTGTGTTGGGGGGGATAGTGAGGAAGGAACTGTCCTGTGATACTAAGGATAGAATTGAGTTCACAAAGTGGGAGTTGAATTGTGTTTCGATGGGAAATTTAGTGTCGGGGTGGTTGGTTTGGGGGTAGTCTTTTGGGAGGATTTTAGTAGTTGGTTTACATTTTTCCAAAATTTTTGCGAGTTGTGTTGGTATTTAGTGTGTAATGTTGTGTAGTAGGATTTTTTGTCCAGCCTAATGCATTTTTTTGCATGGTTGCGCAGTTCTTGGTACTTAGTTAGGCTTTGTGTTTCTTTGTTTTTTTGATAGTAAAGCCAGGCAGTGTCTCTGGACTTGAGGATTTGTTTGGTTTCTTTACTGAGCCAGGGGTTTGTAGAGGTTCTAACCTTGATTTTGCGCAATGGAGCGACAGTGTCTAGGTGTTGTAGAAATGTTTTGCTGAAATATGCTACAGCCTGGT